>NW_027039720.1:0-91852 GCF_034236695.1 Oncorhynchus nerka | reverse complement strand
AACTGACGTAATGATCGTGGTAACTGACGTAATGATCGTGGTAACTGGCGTAATGATACGTGGTAACTGATTTGTGGTAACTGACGTAATGATAACTGGTATTTGGTATGCGTAATGTAACTGATGTAATGATAACTGATGTATTGATGGTAGTAACTGAGCGTATTGATCGTGGTAACTGGCGTATTGATCGTGGTAACTGATGTTCATTAGAGCGTCTGACGTAATGATGACGTTCCCTGGCGTAATGATAAAAACATTCCCATAACCAGAAAATATCGTGGAACTGATGGATAACATTAATGATGGTGAAACTGACGTAATGATCGCGTGGTAACCACTGCTTGATTAACTGACGAGATCGTGTGTCTGGTAATATGTCGACGTATGATAAACAATGAATGATAACTGATGGATCCTGGTAACTGACGTATTATAACAAGCTAACTGACGTCAGTACAGAGACGTGTGATCGAATAACTGATGTAATGGATCGTGGTAACTGACAATGATAACTGGCATGATGGCAGGGTAACTGACGTAATGATCGGACTAACTGAGAAGATCCCAGCCCGACGTCACGGAACTGGAGATGATCGTGTGGTAACTGGCGTAATAATCGGGTAACTGACGTAATGATCGTGGTAACTGATGTATTGATCGTGGTAACTGAGGACGTGGTAATGATGTAATGCCACTGGTAACTGGCCTGCAATGATCGTGGTAACTGGATGCGTATTGATCTCTAACTTCAACTGACAGCCGTGAACTGATGTAATGACATGATGCAATGATAACTGACGAATCCGGGTAACTGTAACTGATGTAATGATCGTAGTAACTGAGTAATGATCGTGGTAACTGACGTAATGATCGTGGTAACTGACATGTGACCAGGTAACTGCAACCTGGTGTCGTGGTAACTGGACGTATTCAATGAATCCTAACCAGTCTGTCTGATGTAATGATAACTGATGTAAGATCGTGGTAACTGATGATTCGTAATAACTGATGTAATGATGGTGGTAACTGATGTAATGATACCGCGTAGTAACTGAGGTAATGATAACTGATGTAACTTGATAACTGGCGTAATGATGTTCAGTAACTGACCCTAATGATCGTGGTAACTGATGTAATGATCGTGGTAACTGACGTAAATTGATCGTGGTAACTGATGTAATGATCGTGGTAACTGAGGTAATGATCGTGGAACTGATGAATAACTGATGTATTGATGAGAATGCTGATGTGATCGTGGTAACTGGCGTAATGATTGGTAACTGACCATATCGTGGTAACTGGCTCGTGACGTAACTGATGTAATGATCGTAGTACTGGAGTAATAATTGTGGTAACTGATGTAGTGTGGTAACTGGCGTAATGATTCCCAACTGATGTAACTGATGTATTGATAACTGATGTAATGATAAGTGGTAACTGATGTATTGTCGTGGTAACTGATATTGATAGTAACTGATGTAATCGTGGTAACTGAAGGCTAATGATCGTTCTAACCCTGATTCAATGGTAACTGGCGTAATGTGGCGTGGTAACTGATCATAATCACGGATCGTGGTAACTGATGTAACGGATCAGGATGTTTAACGGCAGTACTAAATCGTGGTAACTGGCGATTGACCAACAACTGATGTCACGCCTTGAACTGGCGTAATATTCACTGGTAACTGGTAGGGCCCTGGACGTAATGATCGTGTCTGGAAAATAACCTCGTGGTAACAATCGTGATAACTGATGTAATGATCGTGGTAACTGATGTAATGATCGTGGTAACTGATGTAATGATCGTGGTAACTGAGCGTGGTAACTGATGTAATGTGGTAACTGACGTAATGATGAAGTGGTAACTGATGTAATGATCGTGGTAACTGATTGTTGTCGTGGTAACTGGCGTATTGATAACTGAGTAACAGATCGTGGTAACTAACGTATTGATAACGTGGTAACTGATAGTAACTGATGTAGTGTGTGTAACTGGCGTATTGATCGTGGTAACTGACTAATGATGGTAACTGATGTAATGATCCTGGTAACTGACGTATTGATCGTGGTAACTGATGTAATGATCGTGGTAACTGATGTATTGATCTGGTAACTGATGTAATGATCGTGGTAACTGGCGTAATGATAACTGATGTAATGATCGTGGTAACTGGCGTAATGATAACTGACGTATGATAAACTGATGTAATGATAACTAGTAAAGATGTGGTAACTGAATGATCGTGGTAACTGATGTAATGATCGTGGTAACTGATGTATGATAACTGATGATCGTAACTGGCGTATTGATAACTGATGTAATGATCGTGGTAACTGATGTAATGATCGTGGTAACTGGCGTAATGATCGTGGTAACTGATGTAATGATCGTGGTAACTGATGTAATGATAACTGATGTATTGATGGGGTAACTGATGTAATGATCATGGTAACTGATGTAATGATCGTGGTAACTGATGTAATGATCGTGGTAACTGGCCGTAATGATAACTGGTCCATTGATCGTAACTGATAATGATAACTGATATAATGATCGTGGTAACTGAATAATGATCGTGGTAACTGATGTAATGATCGTGGTAACTGACGTAATGGGACTGGTAACTGCGTAATGATAAGTGGTAACTGATGTAATGATAACTAACTGGCCACTAATGATAACTGGTAACTGATATTGATCGTGGTAACTGATGTAATGATAACTGTGGTAACTGAGCTTTATTCATTCGTGGTAACTGATGTACATATTCCTTATCGTAATGATCGTGGTAACTGATGTATAATGATAACTGGCGTAATGATTGGTAACTAGCGTAATGATTGGTAACTGATGTAATGATAACTGTAGTAACTGATGTATTGATAACTGATGTAATGAGTGTAACTGGCGTAATGTCGTGGTAACTGATGTAATGATCGTGGTAACTGATGTAATGAATAACTGATTGATAAGTGGTAACTGATGTAATGATCGTGGTAACTGAGCGTATTGATCGTGGTAACTGGCGTAATGATAACTGATGTATTGATCGTGGTAACTGACGTATTGATCGTGGTAACTGATGTAATAATCGTTGTAACTGATGTAATGATAACTGATGTATTGATCGTGGTAACTGACGTAATGATCGTGGTAACTGATGTAATGATCGTATAACTGATGTAGTGATCGTGGTAACTGGCGTAATGATAACTGATGTAATGATCGTGGTAACTGATGTATTGATGTCGTGGTAACTGGCGTAATGATCGTGGTAACTGATGTATTGATCGTGGTAACTGATGTAATGATCGTGGTAACTGATGTAATGATCGTGGTAACTGATGTAATGATCGTGGTAACTGATGTAATGATCGTGGTAACTGAGTAATGATAACTGATCGTGGTAACTGATGTATTGATCGTGGTAACTAGCGTAATGATCGTGGTAACTGTAATGATCGTGGTAACTGATGTAATAATGACTGACGTATTGGTAACTGGCGTAATGATAACTGATGTAATGATCGTGGTAACTGAGCGTAATGATCGTGGTAACTGATGTAATGATCGTGGTAACTGATGCAATGTAACTGATCGATCGTGGTAACTGATAATGATAACTGATGTAATGATCGTGGTAACTGATGTAATGATCGTGGTAACTGATGTAATGATCGTGGTAACTGTAATGATAACTGATGTAATGATCGTGGTAACTGAGTAATGATCATGTAATGTAACTGATGTAATGATCGTGGTAACTGATGTAATGATCGTAACTGATGTAATGATCGTGGTAACTGACGTAATGATAACTGGTAATCTAACTGACGTAATGATAACTGATGTAATGATCGTGGTAACTGATGTAACTGATCGTGGTAACTGACGTATTGATCGTGGTAACTGATGTAATGATCGTGGTAACTGATGTATTGATAACTGATGTAATTGATCGTGGTAACTGACGTAATGATAACTGATGTATTGTAAACTGATGTAATGATCGTGGTAACTGATGTAATGATAACTGATGTAATGATCGTGGTAACTGATGTAATGATAACTGATGTAATGATCGTGGTAACTGATGTAATGATCGATAACTGATGTAATGATCGTGGTAACTGATGTAATGATCGTGTAACTGACGTAATGATCGTGGTAACTGACGTATGATCGTGGTAACTGATGTAATGATCGTGGTAACTGAGCGTAATGATCGTGGTAACTGGCGTATTGATAACTGATGTATTGATCGTGGTAACTGGCGTAATGATCGTGGTAACTGATGTAATGATCGTGGTAACTGATGTAATGATCGTGGTAACTGACGTAATGATAACGTGGTAACTGATAACTGAGCGTAATGATCGTGGTAACTGAGCGTAATGATCGTGGTAACTGATGTAATGATAACTGACGTAATGATCGTGGTAACTGATCGTAATGATAACTGATGTAATGATCGTGGTAACTGATGTATTGATAACTGATAATGATCGTGGTAACTGATGTAATGATCGTGGTAACTGATGTAATGATCGTGGTAACTGATGTAATGATCGTGGTAACTGATGTAATGATCGTGGTAACTGATGTAATGATCGTGGTAACTGAGCGTAATGATAACTGATGTATTGATCGTGGTAACTGGCGTAATGATAACTGATGTAATGATCGTGGTAACTGAGCGTAATGATCGTGGTAACTGATGTAATGATCGTGGTAACTGATGTAATGATCGTGGTAACTGATCGTAACTGATAATGATGTAATGATCGTGGTAACTGATGTAATGATCGTGGTAACTGACGTAATGATCGTGGTAACTGATGTAATGATCGTGGTAACTGATGTAATGATAACTGATGTAATAACTGATCGATGTGTAACTGAGCGTAATGATCGTGGTAACTGATGTAATGATCGTGGTAACTGGCGTAATGATCGTGGTAACTGATGTATTGATCGTGGTAACTGATGTAATGATCGTGGTAACTGAGGTATTGATCGTGGTAACTGATGTAATGAACTGATGTATTGATCGTGGTAACTGATTGATCGTGGTAACTGATGTAATGATCGTGGTAACTGACGTAATGATCGTGGTAACTGATGTAATGATCGTGGTAACTGATGTAATGATCGTGGTAACTGATGTAATGATCGTGGTAACTGACGTATTGTAATGGTAACTGATGTAATGATCGTGGTAACTGATGTAATGATCGTGGTAACTGATGTAATGATCGTGGTAACTGATGTATTGATCGTGGTAACTGACGTAATGATAACTGATGTAATGATCGTGGTAACTGAGCGTATTGATCGTGGTAACTGATGTAATGATAACTGATGTAATGATCGTGGTAACTGATGTAATGATCGTGGTAACTGATGTAATGATCGTGGTAACTGATGTAATGATCGTGGTAACTGATGTAATGATCGTGGTAACTGACGTATTGATAACTGATGTAATGATCGTGGTAACTGATGTAATGATCGTGGTAACTGATGTAATGATCGTGGTAACTGATGTAATGATCGTGGTAACTGATGTAATGATCTGATGTAATGATCGTGGTAACTGATGATAATGATGGTAACTGATGTAATGATCGTGGTAACTGAGGTAATGATCGTGGTAACTGACGTAATAACTGATGTAATGATTGATCGTGGTAACTGAGCGTAATGATCGTGGTAACTGATGTAATGATCGTGGTAACTGATGTAATGATCGTAACTGACGTAATGATAACGTGGTAACTGTAATGATCGTGGTAACTGATGTAATGATCGTGGTAACTGATGTATTGTAAACTGAGCGTATTGATCGTGGTAACTGATGTAATGATAACTGATGTAATGATCGTGGTAACTGACGTAATGATCGTGGTAACTGATGTAATGATCGTGGTAACTGATGTAATGATCGTGGTAACTGATGTAATGATCGTAACTGATGATAACTGATGTATGATCGTGGTAACTGACGTATTGATAACTGATGTAATGATCGTGGTAACTGACGTAATGATCGTGGTAACTGATGTAATGATCGTGGTAACTGATGTAATGATCGTGGTAACTGATAATGATAACGTGGTAATGATGTAACTGACGTGGTAACTGATGTAATGATCGTGGTAACTGATGTAATGATCGTGGTAACTGATGTAATGATCGTGGTAACTGATGTAATGATCGTGGTAACTGATGTAATGATCGTGGTAACTGACGTAATGATAACTGATGTAATGATAACTGATGTATTGATCGTGGTAACTGATGTAATGATAACTGATGTAATGATCGTGGTAACTGATGTAATGATCGTGGTAACTGATGTAATGATCGTGGTAACTGATGTAATGATCGTGGTAACTGATGTATTGATCGTGGTAACTGATGTAATGATAACTGATGTAATGATCGTGGTAACTGATGTATTGATCGTGGTAACTGATGTAATGATCGTGGTAACTGATGTATTGATCGTGGTAACTGATGTAATGATAACTGATGTAATCGTGGTAACTGATGTAATGATCGTGGTAACTGATGTATTGATCGTGGTAACTGATGTAATGATCGTGGTAACTGATGTAATGATCGTGGTAACTGATGTAATGATCGTGGTAACTGATGTAATGATCGTGGTAACTGACGTAATGATCGTGGTAACTGATGTAATGATAACTGACGTAATGATATGGTAACTGATGTAATGATCGTGGTAACTGATGTAATGATCGTGGTAACTGATGTAATGATCGTGGTAACTGATGTAATGATCGTGGTAACTGATGTAATGATCGTGGTAACTGAGTAATGGTAACTGATGTAATGATCGTGGTAACTGATGTAATGATCGTGGTAACTGATGTAATGATCGTGGTAACTGATGTAATTGATCGTGGTAACTGATGTAATGATCGTGGTAACTGATGTAATGATCGTGGTAACTGACGTAATGATCGTGGTAACTGATGTAATGATAACTGATGTAACTGATGTGATCGTGGTAACTGATGTAATGATCGTGGTAACTGATGTAATGATCGTGGTAACTGATGTAATGATCGTGGTAACTGATGTAATGATCATCGTGGTAACTGACGTAATGATAACTGATGTAATGATCGTGGTAACTGATGTAATGATCGTGGTAACTGATGTATTGATCGTGGTAACTGATGTAATGATAACTGACGTAATGATCGTGGTAACTGATGTAATGATCGTGGTAACTGACGTAATGATAACTGATGTAATGATCGTGGTAACTGATGTAATGATCGTGGTAACTGATGTAATGATCGTCGTGGTAACTGATGTAATGATAACTGATGTAATGATCGTGGTAACTGATGTAATGATCGTGGTAACTGATGTAATGATCGTGGTAACTGATGTAATGAT
The DNA here is from genome assembly GCF_034236695.1 of Oncorhynchus nerka. Lineage (NCBI taxonomy): Eukaryota > Metazoa > Chordata > Actinopteri > Salmoniformes > Salmonidae > Oncorhynchus > Oncorhynchus nerka. Next base: position 84,414 of record NW_027039720.1, on the reverse strand, counting down.
CGTGGTAACTGATGTAATGATAACTGGTAACTGAACTGTAATGATCGTGGTAACTGATGTAATGATCGTGGTAACTGATGTAATGATCGTGGTAACTGAATGATAATGATAACTGATGTAATGATCGTGGTAACTGATGTATTGATCGTGGTAACTGACGTAATGATCGTGGTAACTGATGTAATGATCGTGGTAACTGATGTAATGATCGTGGTAACTGATGTAATGATCGTGGTAACTGATGTAATGATCGTGGTAACTGATGTAATGATCGTGGTAACTGATGTAATGATCGTGGTAACTGACGTATTGATCGTAACTGATGTAATGATCGTATTGAATGATCGTGGTAACTGACGTAATGATCGTGGTAACTGACGTAATGATCGTGGTAACTGATGTAATGATAACTGATGTATTGATCGTGGTAACTGACGTAATGATCGTGGTAACTGATGTAATGATCGTGGTAACTGACGTAATGATCGTGGTAACTGATGTAATGATCGTGGTAACTGATCGTGGTAACTGATGTATTGATCGTGGTAACTGATGTAATAACTGATGTATTGATCGTGGTAACTGGCGTAATGATCGTGGTAACTGACGTAATGATCGTGGTAACTGGCGTAATGATCGTGGTAACTGATGTAATGATCGTGGTAACTGATGTAATGATAACTGACGTATTGATCGTGGTAACTGGCGTAATGATAACTGATGTAATGATCGTGGTAACTGATGTAATGATCGTGGTAACTGATGTAATGATCGTGGTAACTGACGTAATGATAACTGATGTAATGATCGTGGTAACTGATGTAATGATCGTGGTAACTGATGCGTAATGATCGTGGTAACTGATGTAATGATCGTGGTAACTGATGTAATGATAACTGATGTAATGATCGTGGTAACTGATGTAATGATCGTGGTAACTGATGTAATGATCGTGGTAACTGATGTAATGATCGTGGTAACTGATGTAATGATCGTGGTAACTGATGTAATGATCGTGGTAACTGATGTAATGATCGTGGTAACTGATGTAATGATCGTGGTAACTGGCGTATGATAACTGATGTAATTGATCGTAACTGATGTAATGATCGTGGTAACTGATGTAATGATCGTGGTAACTGATGTAATGATCGTGGTAACTGACGTAATGATAACTGAACTGTAACGTGGTAACTGATGTAATGATCTGAGTAATGATAACTGTAATGGTAACTGATGTAATGATCGTGGTAACTGATGTAATGATCGTGGTAACTGACGTAATGATAACTGACGTATTGATCGTGGTAACTGACGTAATGATAACTGATGTAATGATCGTGGTAACTGAGGTATTGATCGTGGTAACTGATAATGATCGTGGTAACTGATGTAATGATAACTGACGTAATGATCGTGGTAACTGATGTAATGATCGTGGTAACTGATGTAATGATAACTGATGTAATGATCGTGGTAACTGATGTAATGATAACTGGTAACTGATGTAATGATCGTGGTAACTGATGTAATGATCGTGGTAACTGACGTAATGATCGTGGTAACTGGCGTATGATGGTAACTGATGTAATGATAACTGATAATGATAACTGATAATGATCGTGGTAACTGAATGATCGTGGTAACTGATGTAATGATCGTGGTAACTGATGTAATGATCGTGGTAACTGATGTAATGATCGTGGTAACTGATGTATTGATAACTGATGTAATGATCGTGGTAACTGAGGTAATGATCGTGGTAACTGATGTAATGATCGTGGTAACTGATGTAATGATCGTGGTAACTGAGGTATTGATCGTGGTAACTGATGTAATGATGATAACTGACGTATTGATCGTGGTAACTGATGTAATGATAACTGATGTATTGATCATGGTAACTGACGTATTGATCGTAACTGATGTAATGATCGTGGTAACTGACGTAATGATCGTGGTAACTGAGCGTAATGATCGTGGTAACTGATGTAATGATCGTGGTAACTGAGCGTAATGATCGTGGTAACTGATGTAATGATAACTGATGTATTGATAACTGAGCGTATTGATCGTGGTAACTGATGTAATGATCGTGGTAACTGACGTAATGATCGTGGTAACTGATGTAATGATCGTGGTAACTGATGTAATGATCGTGGTAACTGACGTAATGATCGTGGTAACTGATGTAATGATCGTGGTAACTGATGTAATGATCGTGGTAACTGATGTAATGATCGTGGTAACTGATGTAATGATCGTGGTAACTGATGTAATGATAACTGATGTAATGATCGTGGTAACTGACGATGTAATGATCGTGGTAACTGACGTATTGATCGTGTAACTGATGTAATGATCGTGGTAACTGATGTATTGATCGTGGTAACTGATGTAATGATCGTGGTAACTGATGTAATGATCGTGGTAACTGATGTATTGATCGTGGTAACTGATGTAATGATCGTGGTAACTGATGTAATGATCGTGGTAACTGACGTAATGATCGTGGTAACTGATGTAATGATCGTGGTAACTGATGTATTGATCGTAACTGATGTAATGATCGTGGTAACTGATGTAATGATCGTAAACTGATGTATTGATAACTGATGTAATGATCGTGGTAACTGACGTAATGATCGTGGTAACTGATGTAATGATCGTGGTAACTGATGTAATGATCGTGGTAACTGAGTATTGATCGTGGTAACTGATGTAATGATCGTGGTAACTGAGGTATTGATCGTGGTAACTGACGTAATGATAACTGATGTATTGATCGTGGTAACTGACGTAATGATCGTGGTAACTGATGTAATGATCGTGGTAACTGACGTAATGATCGTGGTAACTGACGTAATGATCGTGGTAACTGATGTAATGATCGTGGTAACTGAGCGTAATGATCGTAACTGATGATTGATAACTGGCGTATTGATAACTGATGTATTGATCGTGGTAACTGATGTAATGATCGTAACTGATGTATGATCGTGGTAACTGATGTAATGATCGTGGTAACTGATGTAATGATCGTGGTAACTGATGTAATGATGAACTGATGTGGTAACTGACGTAATGATCGTGGTAACTGATGTATTGATCGTGGTAACTGATGTAATGATCGTGGTAACTGATGTAATGATCGTGGTAACTGATGTAATGATCGTGGTAACTGACGTAATGATCGTGGTAACTGATGTAATGATAACTGATGTGGTAACTGATCGTGGTAACTGATGTAATGATCGTGGTAACTGATGTATTGATCGTGGTAACTGATGTAATGATCGTGGTAACTGATGTAATGATCGTGGTAACTGATGTAATGATCGTGGTAACTGATGTAATGATAACTGATAATGATCGTGGTAACTGACGTAATGATCGTGGTAACTGATGTAATGATAACTGTATTGATAACTGATGTAATGATGTAATGATCGCGTGGTAACTGGCGTACTGATCGTGGTAACTGACGTAATGATCGTGGTAACTGATGTAATGATCGTGGTAACTGACGTAATGATCGTGGTAACTGATGTAATGATCGTGGTAACTGGCGTAATGATCGTGGTAACTGATGTAATGATAACTGACGTAATGATCGTGGTAACTGATGTATTGATAACTGATGTAATGATCGTGGTAACTGATGTAATGATCGTGGTAACTGATGTAATGATCGTGGTAACTGATGTAATGATCGTGGTAACTGATGTAACTGATCGTGGTAACTGATGTAATGATAACTGATGTATTGATCGTGGTAACTGACGTATTGATCGTGGTAACTGATGTAATGATCGTGGTAACTGACGTAATGATCGTAACTGTAACTGATGTAATGATCGTGGTAACTGACGTATTGATCGTGGTAACTTATGTATCGATCGTGGTAACTGAGGTATTGATCGTGGTAACTGATGTATTGATTATTGTAACTGACGTAATGATCGTGGTAACTGACGTAATGATCGTGGTAACTGATGTAATGATCGTGGTAACTGACGTATTGATCGTGGTAACTGATGTAATGATCGTGGTAACTGAGGTAATGATCGTGGTAACTGACATAATGATCGTGGTAACTGACGTATTGATAACTGACGTAATGATCGTGGTAACTGATGTAATGATCGTAATGATCGTGGTAACTGATGTAATGATCGTGGTAACTGATGTAATGATCGTGGTAACTGACGTAATGATCGTGGTAACTGACGTAATGATCGTGGTAACTGATGATCGTGGTAACTGAATGTGATCGTAACTGATGTAATGATCGTGGTAACTGAGGTAATGATCGTGGTAACTGATGTAATGATCGTGGTAACTGAGGTAATGATCGTGGTAACTGATGTAATGATCGTGGTAACTGAGGTATTGATCGTGGTAACTGACGTAGTGATCGTGGTAACTGATGTAATGATAACTGTGGTAACTGATGTATTGATAACTGACGTATTGATTATTGTAACTGACGTAATGATCGTGGTAACTGACGTAATGATCGTGGTAACTGATGTAATGATCGTGGTAACTGACGTAATGATCGTGGTAACTGACGTAATGATCGTGGTAACTGATGTAATGATCGTGGTAACTGATGTAATGATCGTGGTAACTGATGTAATGATCGTGGTAACTGATGTAATGATCGTGGTAACTGATGTAATGATCGTGGTAACTGAGGTAATATGATCGTGGTAACTGACGTAGTGATCGTGGTAACTGACGTAATGATCGTGGTAACTGATGTATTGATAACTGACGTAATGATCGTGGTAACTGAGGTAATGATCGTGGTAACTGATGTAATGATCGTGGTAACTGAGGTAATGATCGTGGTAACTGATGTAATGATCGTGGTAACTGAGGTAATGATCGTGGTAACTGAGGTAATGATCGTGGTAACTGAGGTAATGATCGTGGTAACTGATGTAATGATCGTGGTAACTGAGGTAATGATCGTGGTAACTGATGTAATGATCGTGGTAACTGACGTAATGATAACTGAGGTATTGATCGTGGTAACTGATGTAATGATCGTGGTAACTGACGTATTGATCGTGGTAACTGACGTAATGACGTGGTAACTGATGTAGTGATCGTAACTGACGTATTGGTGTGCGAGTTCATTAGAACGTGCGTCGAAGATGTCGTTCCCATAGCAACGATAAAAACATTCCCAAACCAGAAACCGTGGATTGATGGCAGCATTCGCGTGAAACTGAAAGCGCGAACCACTGCTTTTAATCAGGGCAACGTGTCTGGTAATATGTCCGAATATAAACAATGCAGCTATTCCCTCCGCAAGGCTATTAAACAAGCTAAGCGTCAGTACAGAGACAAAGTGGAATCTCAATTCAATGGCTCAGACACAAGAGGCATGTGGCAGGGTCTACAGTCAATCACGGACTACAAGAAGAAACCCAGCCCAGTCACGGACCAGGATGTCTTGCTCCCAGGCAGACTAAATCACTTTTTTGCCCGCTTTGAGGACAATACAGTGCCACTGACACGGCCTGCAACGAAAACATGCAGTCTCTCCTTCACTGCAGCCGAGGTGAGTAAGACATTTAAACGTGTTAACCCTCGCAAGGCTGCAGGCCCAGACGGCATCCCCAGCCGCGCCCTCAGAGCATGCGCAGACCAGCTGGCCGGTGTGTTTACGGACATATTCAATCAATCCCTATACCAGTCTGCTGTTCCCACATGCTTCAAGAGGGCCACCATTGTTCCTGTTCCCAAGAAAGCTAAGGTAACTGAGCTAAACGACTACCGCCCGTAGCACTCACTTCCGTCATCATGAAGTGCTTTGAGAGACTAGTCAAGGACCATATCACCTCCACCCTACCTGACACCCTAGACCCACTCCAATTTGCTTACCGCCCAAATAGGTCCACAGACGATGCAATCTCAACCACACTGCACACTGCCCTAACCCACCTGGACAAGAGGAATACCTATGTGAGAATGCTGTTCATCGACTACAGCTCGGCATTCAATACCATAGTACCCTCAAGCTCGTCATCAAGCTCGAGACCCTGGGTCTCGACCCCGCCCTGTGCGACTGGGTACTGGACTTCCTGACGGGCCGCCCACAGGTGGTGAGGGTAGGCAACAACATCTCCTCCCCCGCTGATCCTCAACACGGGGGCCCCACAAGGGTGCGTTCTGAGCCCTCTCCTGTACTCCCTGTTCACCCACGACTGCGTGGCCATGCACGCCTCCAACTCAATCATCAAGTTTGCGGACGACACAACAGTGGTAGGCTTGATTACCAACAACGGCGAGACGGCCTACAGGGAGGAGGTGAGGGCCCTCGGAGTGTGGTGTCAGGAAAATAACCTCACACTCAACGTCAACAAAACTAAGGAGATGATTGTGGACTTCAGGAAACAGCAGAGGAACACCCCCTATCCACATCGATGGATCAGTAGTGGAGAGGGTAGCAAGTTTTAAGTTCCTCGGCATACACATCACAGACAAACTGAATTGGTCCACTCACACTGACAGCGTCGTGAAGAAGGCGCAGCAGCGCCTCTTCAACCTCAGGAGGCTGAAGAAATTCGGCTTGTCACCAAAAGCACTCACAAACTTCTACAGATGCACAATCGAGAGCATCCTGGCGGGCTGTATCACCGCCTGGTACGGCAACTGCTCCGCCCTCAACCGTAAGGCTCTCAGAGGGTAGTGAGGTCTGCACAACGCATCACCGGGGGCAAACTACCTGCCCTCCAGGACACCTACACCACCCGATGTTACAGGAAGGCCATAAAGATCATCAAGGACATCAACCACCCAAACCACTGCCTGTTCACCCCGCTATCATCCAGAAGGCGAGGTCAGTACAGGTGCATCAAAGCTGGGACCGAGAGACTGAAAAACAGCTTCTATCTCAAGGCCATCAGACTGTTAAACAGCAATCACTAACATTGAGTGGCTGCTGCCAACACACTGTCATTGACACTGACCCAACTCCAGCCACTTTAATAATGGGAATTGATGGGAAATGATGTAAATATATCACTAGCCACTTTAAACAATGCTACCTTATATAATGTTACTTACCCTACACTATTCATCTCATATGCATATGTATATACTGTACTCTAGATCATCGACTGCATTCTTATGTCACTAGCCACTTTAACTATGCCACTTTGTTTACTTTGTCTACATACTCATCTCATATGTATATACTGTACTCGATACCATCTACTGTATGCTGCTCTGTACCATCACTCATTCATATATCCTTATGTACATATTCCTTATCCCCTTACACTGTGTATAAGACAGTAGTTTTGGAATTGTTAGTTAGATTACTTGTTGGTTATCACTGCATTGTCGGAACTAGAAGCACAAGCATTTCGCTACACTCGCATTAACATCTGCTAACCATGTGTATGTGACAAATAAAATTTGATTTGATTTGATTTGATCGTGGTAACTGATGTAATGATCGTGGTAACTGACGTATTGATCGTGGTAACTGACGTAATGACGTGGTAACTGATGTAGTGATCGTGGTAACTGACGTAATGATAACTGATGTAATGATCGTGGTAACTGACGTAGTGATCGTGGTAACTGATGTAATGATAACTGACGTAGTGATCGTGGTAACTGACGTATTGATCGTGGTAACTGACGTAATGACGTGGTAACTGATGTAGTGATCGTGGTAACTGACGTATTGATCGTGGTAACTGACGTAATGATCGTGGTAACTGATGTAATGATCGTGGTAACTGATGTAGTGATCGTGGTAACTGACGTAATGATAACTGATGTAATGATCGTGGTAACTGATGTATTGATCGTGGTAACTGACGTATTGATCGTGGTAACTGACGTATTGATCGTGGTAACTGAGGTAATGATCGTGGCAACTGACGTATTGATAACTGATGTATTGATCGTGGTAACTGAGGTAATGATCGTGGTAACTGACGTATTGATCGTGGTAACTGGCGTAATGATCGTGGTAACTGACGTAATGATCGTGGTAACTGACGTAATGATCGTGGTAACTGACGTAATGATCGTGGTAACTGACGTAATGATCGTGGTAACTGATGTATTGATAACTGACGTAATGATCGTGGTAACTGAGGTAATGATCGTGGTAACTGACGTAATGATCGTGGTAACTGAGGTATTGATCGTGGTAACTGATGTAATGATCGTGGTAACTGAGGTAATGATCGTGGTAACTGACGTATTGATAACTGACGTATTGATCGTGGTAACTGACGTATTGATCGTGGTAACTGATGTAATGATCGTGGTAACTGACGTATTGATCGTGGTAACTGACATAATGATAACTGATGTATTGATCGTGGTAACTGCCGTGATCGTGGTAACTGATGTAATGATCGTGTTAACTGATGTAGTGATAACTGACGTATTGATCGTGGTAACTGATGTATTGATAACTGAGGTATTGATCGTGGTAACTGATGTAATGATCGTGGTAACTGAGGTATTGATCGTGGTAACTGATGTAATGATCGTGGTAACTGATGTAGTGATAACTGACGTATTGATCGTGGTAACTGACGTATTGATAACTGACGTATTGATCGTGGTAACTGACGTAATGATCGTGGTAACTGACGTATTGATCGTGGTAACTGACGTAATGATCGTGGTAACTGACGTAATGATCGTGGTAACTGACGTAATGATCATGGTAACTGACGTAATGATAACTGACGTATTGATCGTGGTAACTGACGTAATGATCGTGGTAACTGACGTAATGATAACTGATGTAATGATCGTGGTAACTGATGTAGTGATCGTGGTAACTGATGTAATGATAACTGACGTAATGATCGTGGTAACTGATGTAATGATAACTGACGTATTGATCGTGGTAACTGACGTAATGATCGTGGTAACTGATGTAATGATCGTGGTAACTGATGTAGTGATCGTGGTAACTGACGTAATGATAACTGATGTAATGATCGTGGTAACTGATGTATTGATCGTGGTAACTGACGTATTGATCGTGGTAACTGACGTATTGATCGTGGTAACTGATGTAATGATCGTGGTAACTGACGTAATGATCGTGGTAACTGACGTAATGATCGTGGTAACTGATGTAATGATCGTGGTAACTGAGGTAATGATCGTGGTAACTGACGTATTGATAACTGACGTATTGATCGTGGTAACTGACGTAATGATCGTGGTAACTGACGTAATGATCGTGGTAACTGACGTAATGATCGTGGTAACTGACGTAATGATCGTGGTAACTGACGTAATGATAACTGACGTAATGATCGTGGTAACTGATGTAATGATAACTGACGTATTGATCGTGGTAACTGACGTAATGATAAACTGACGTAATGATCGTGGTAACTGATGTAATGATCGTGGTAACTGATGTAATGATCGTGGGTAACTGACGTAATGATAACTGACATAATGATCGTGGTAACTGATGTAATGATAACTGATGTAATGATCGTGGTAACTGACGTAATGATCGATGGTAACTGACGTAATGATAACTGATGTAATGATAAACTGAGCGTAATGATCGTGGTAACTGATGTAATGATAACTGACATAATGATCGTGGTAACTGATGTAATGATAACTGATGTATTGATCGTGGTAACTGAGGTAATGATCGTGGTAACTGACGTAATGATCGTGGTAACTGACGTAATGATCGTGGTAACTGACGTAATGATAACTGATGTAATGATCGTGGTAACTGATGTATTGATCGTGGTAACTGACGTATTGATCGTGGTAACTGACGTATTGATCGTGGTAACTGATGTAATGATCGTGGTAACTGACGTAATGATCGTGGTAACTGACGTAATGATCGTGGTAACTGATGTAATGATCGTGGTAACTGAGGTATTGATCGTAACTGATGTAATCGATAACTGATGTATTGATCGTGGTAACTGACGTAATGATCGTGGTAACTGATGTAATGATCGTGGTAACTGACGTAATGATCGTGGTAACTGATGTAATGATCGTGGTAACTGACGTAATGATCGTGGTAACTGATGTAACGTGATCGTGGTAACTGATGTAATGATAACTGATGTATTGATCGTGGTAACTGACGTAATGATCGTGTAACTGATGTAATGATCGTAACTGATGTAATGATCGTGGTAACTGACGTAATGATCGTGGTAACTGACGTAATGATAACTGATGTATCGTGGTAACTGACGTGGTAATCGTGGTAACTGGCGTAATGATAACTGATGTAATGATCGTGGTAACTGACGTACTGATCGTGAACTGGCGTAATGATCGTAACTGAATGATCGTAACTGATCGTGGTAACTGACGTAATGATCGTGGTAACTGATGTAATGATCGTGGTAACTGATGTAATGATCGTGGTAACTGATGTAATGATAATGATCGTGGTAACTGATGTAATGATCGTGGTAACTGATGTAACTGATCGTGGTAACTGACGTAATGATCGTGGTAACTGATGTAATGATCGTGGTAACGTAATGATCGTGGTAACTGATGTAATGATCGTGGTAACTGATGTAATGATCGTGGTAACTGATGTAATGATCGTGGTAACTGATGTAATGATAACTGATGTAATGATCGTGGTAACTGATGTATTGATAAACTGACGTATTGATCGTGGTAACTGATGTAATGATCGTGGTAACTGATGTAATGATCGTGGTAACTGACGTAATGATCGTGGTAACTGATGTAATGATCGTGGTAACTGACGTAATGATCGTGGTAACTGATGTATTGATAACTGACGTAATGATCGTGGTAACTGAGGTAATGATCGTGGTAACTGATGTAATGATCGTGGTAACTGACGTATTGATCGTGGTAACTGATGTAATGATCGTGGTAACTGAGGTAATGATCGTAACTGGGTAACTGATGTATTGATAACTGAGCGTATTGATAACTGACGTAATGATCGTGGTAACTGATGTAAACTGATCGTGGTAACTGATGTAATGATCGTGGTAACTGATGTATCGTGGTAACTGATCGTAATGATCGTAACTGATGTAATGATAACTGACGTAATGATAACTGACGTATGAACTGATTTGATAACTGTAACTGATGATCGTGGTAACTGATGTAATGATCGTGGTAACTGATGTAATGATAACTGACGTAATGATCGTGGTAACTGATGTAATGATAACTGAGGTATTGATAACGTGGTAACTGATGTAATGATCGTGGTAACTGAGGTATTGATCGTGGTAACTGATGTAATGATCGTGGTAACTGATGTAATGATAACTGATGTAATGATCGTGGTAACTGACGTATTGAACTGACGTGATCGTGGTAACTGACGTAACTGACGTATTGATCGTGGTAACTGACGTAATGATCGTGGTAACTGACGTAATGATCGTGATCGTGTAACTGACGTAATGATCGTGGTAACTGACGTAATGATCGTGGTAACTGACGTAATGATAACTGACGTATTGATCGTGGTAACTGACGTAATGATCGTGAACTGAATGATGATAACTGATGTAATGATCGCGTAACTGACGAATGATCGTGGTAACTGACGATGATAACTGACGTAATGATCGTGGTAACTGATGTAATGATAACTGACGTGATCGATAACTGATGTAACTGACGTAATGATCGATGGTAACTGATGTAATGATCGTGGTAACTGATGTAATGATCGTGGTAACTGACGTAATAACTGATAACTGATGTAATGATCGTGAACTGATGTATTGATCGTAACTGGTAACTGACGTATTGTAATGATCGTGGTAACTGACGTATTGATCGTGGTAACTGATGTAATGATCGTGGTAACTGACGTAATGATCGTGGTAACTGACGTAATGATCGTGGTAACTGATGTAATGATCGTGGTAACTGAGGTAATGATCGTGGTAACTGACGTATTGATAACTGACGTATTGATCGTGGTAACTGACGTATTGATCGTGGTAACTGACGTAATGATCGTGGTAACTGACGTAATGATCGTGGTAACTGACGTAATGATCGTGGTAACTGACGTAATGATCGTAACTGACGTGAAACTGATAATCGTCGTGGTAACTGATGTACTGATGTAATGATCGTGGTAACTGACGTAATGATCGTGGTAACTGACGTAATGATCGTGGTAACTGACGTAATGATAACTGACGTAATGATCGTGGTAACTGACGTAATGATAACTGATGTAAACTGATCGATAACTGATGTAATGGGGTAACTGACGTATTGATCGTGGTAACTGACGTAATGATCGTGGTAACTGACGTAATGATCGTGGTAACTGACGTAATGATCGTGGTAACTGACGTAATGATCGTGGTAACTGACGTAATGATAACTGACGTATTGATCGTGGTAACTGACGTAATGATAACTGATGTAATGATCGTGGTAACTGACGTAATGATCGTGGTAACTGACGTAATGATCGTGGTAACTGACGTAATGATCGTGGTAACTGACGTAATGATCGTGGTAACTGACGTAATGATCGTGGTAACTGATGTAATGATAACTGACGTAGTGATCGTGGTAACTGATGTATTGATAACTGATGTAATGATCGTGGTAACTGAGGTAATGATCGTGGTAACTGATGTAATGATCGTGGTAACTGACGTAATGATCGTGGTAACTGAGGTATTGATCGTGGTAACTGATGTAATGATCGTGGTAACTGAGGTATTGATCGTGGTAACTGACGTAATGATAACTGATGTATTGATCATGGTAACTGACGTATTGATCGTGGTAACTGATGTAATGATCGTGGTAACTGACGTAATGATCGTGGTAACTGAGGTATTGATCGTGGTAACTGATGTAATGATCGTGGTAACTGAGGTATTGATCGTGGTAACTGACGTAATGATAACTGATGTATTGATCGTGGTAACTGATGTAATGATCGTGGTAACTGACGTATTGATCGTGGTAACTGATGTATTGATCGTGGTAACTGAGGTATTGATCGTGGTAACTGACGTAATGATAACTGATGTATTGATCGTGGTAACTGACGTATTGATCGTGGTAACTGATGTAATGATCGTGGTAACTGATGTAATGATCGTGGTAACTGACGTAATGATCGTGGTAACTGATGTAATGATCGTGGTAACTGACGTAATGATCGTGGTAACTGATGTAATGATCGTGGTAACTGACGTAATGATCGTGGTAACTGACGTATTGATCGTGGTAACTGATGTAATGATAACTGACGTAGTGATCGTGGTAACTGACGTATTGATTGTGGTAACTGACGTAATGACGTGGTAACTGATGTAGTGATCGTGGTAACTGACGTATTGATCGTGGTAACTGACGTAATGATCGTGGTAACTGATGTAATGATCCTGGTAACTGATGTAGTGATCGTGGTAACTGACGTAATGATAACTGATGTAATGATCGTGGTAACTGATGTATTGATCGTGGTAACTGATGTAATGATCGTGGTAACTGACGTAATGATCGTGGTAACTGACGTAATGATAACTGACGTATTGATTGTGGTAACTGACGTAATGATAACTGATGTAATGATCGTGGTAACTGACGTACTGATCGTGGTAACTGACGTAATGATCGTGGTAACTGACGTAATGATCGTGGTAACTGACGTAATGATCGTGGTAACTGACGTGATGATCGTGGTAACTGACGTAATGATCGTGGTAACTGATGTAATGATAACTGACGTAGTGATCGTGGTAACTGATGTATTGATAACTGATGTAATGATCGTGGTAACTGATGTAATGATCGTGGTAACTGACGTAATGATCGTGGTAACTGAGGTATTGATCGTGGTAACTGATGTAATGATCGTGGTAACTGAGGTATTGATCGTGGTAACTGACGTAATGATAACTGATGTATTGATCGTGGTAACTGACGTATTGATCGTGGTAACTGATGTAATGATCGTGGTAACTGACGTATTGATCGTGGTAACTGATGTAATGATCGTGGTAACTGACGTATTGATCGTGGTAACTTATGTATTGATCGTGGTAACTGAGGTATTGATCGTGGTAACTGATGTATTGATTATTGTAACTGACGTAATGATCGTGGTAACTGACGTAATGATCGTGGTAACTGATGTAATGATCGTGGTAACTGACGTATTGATCGTGGTAACTGATGTAATGATCGTGGTAACTGAGGTAATGATCGTGGTAACTGACATAATGATCGTGGTAACTGACGTATTGATAACTGACGTAATGATCGTGGTAACTGATGTAATGATCGTGGTAACTGACGTATTGATCGTGGTAACTGATGTAATGATCGTGGTAACTGATGTAATGATCGTGGTAACTGACGTATTGATCGTGGTAACTGACGTAATGATCGTGGTAACTGATGTAATGATCGTGGTAACTGAGGTAATGATCGTGGTAACTGATGTAATGATCGTGGTAACTGAGGTAATGATCGTGGTAACTGATGTAATGATCGTGGTAACTGAGGTATTGATCGTGGTAACTGACGTAGTGATCGTGGTAACTGACGTAATGATCGTGGTAACTGATGTATTGATAACTGACGTATTGATTATTGTAACTGACGTAATGATCGTGGTAACTGACGTAATGATCGTGGTAACTGATGTAATGATCGTGGTAACTGACGTATTGATCGTGGTAACTGACGTAATGATCGTGGTAACTGATGTAATGATCGTGGTAACTGAGGTAATGATCGTGGTAACTGATGTAATGATCGTGGTAACTGAGGTAATGATCGTGGTAACTGATGTAATGATCGTGGTAACTGAGGTATTGATCGTGGTAACTGACGTAGTGATCGTGGTAACTGACGTAATGATCGTGGTAACTGATGTATTGATAACTGACGTAATGATCGTGGTAACTGAGGTAATGATCGTGGTAACTGATGTAATGATCGTGGTAACTGAGGTAATGATCGTGGTAACTGATGTAATGATCGTGGTAACTGAGGTAATGATCGTGGTAACTGAGGTAATGATCGTGGTAACTGAGGTAATGATCGTGGTAACTGATGTAATGATCGTGGTAACTGAGGTAATGATCGTGGTAACTGATGTAATGATCGTGGTAACTGACGTAATGATCGTGGTAACTGAGGTATTGATCGTGGTAACTGATTTAATGATCGTGGTAACTGAGGTATTGATCGTGGTAACTGACGTAATGATAACTGATGTATTGATCGTGGTAACTGACGTATTGATCGTGGTAACTGACGTATTGGTGTGCGAGTTCATTAGAACGTGCGTCGAAGATGTCGTTCCCATAGCAACGATAAAAACATTCCCAAACCAGAAACCGTGGATTGATGGCAGCATTCGCGTGAAACTGAAAGCGCGAACCACTGCTTTTAATCAGGGCAACGTGTCTGGTAATATGTCCGAATATAAACAATGCAGCTATTCCCTCCGCAAGGCTATTAAACAAGCTAAGCGTCAGTACAGAGACAAAGTGGAATCTCAATTCAATGGCTCAGACACAAGAGGCATGTGGCAGGGTCTACAGTCAATCACGGACTACAAGAAGAAACCCAGCCCAGTCACGGACCAGGATGTCTTGCTCCCAGGCAGACTAAATCACTTTTTTGCCCGCTTTGAGGACAATACAGTGCCACTGACACGGCCTGCAACGAAAACATGCAGTCTCTCCTTCACTGCAGCCGAGGTGAGTAAGACATTTAAACGTGTTAACCCTCGCAAGGCTGCAGGCCCAGACGGCATCCCCAGCCGCGCCCTCAGAGCATGCGCAGACCAGCTGGCCGGTGTGTTTACGGACATATTCAATCAATCCCTATACCAGTCTGCTGTTCCCACATGCTTCAAGAGGGCCACCATTGTTCCTGTTCCCAAGAAAGCTAAGGTAACTGAGCTAAACGACTACCGCCCCGTAGCACTCACTTCCGTCATCATGAAGTGCTTTGAGAGACTAGTCAAGGACCATATCACCTCCACCCTACCTGACACCCTAGACCCACTCCAATTTGCTTACCGCCCAAATAGGTCCACAGACGATGCAATCTCAACCACACTGCACACTGCCCTAACCCACCTGGACAAGAGGAATACCTATGTGAGAATGCTGTTCATCGACTACAGCTCGGCATTCAATACCATAGTACCCTCCAAGCTCGTCATCAAGCTCGAGACCCTGGGTCTCGACCCCGCCCTGTGCGACTGGGTACTGGACTTCCTGACGGGCCGCCCACAGGTGGTGAGGGTAGGCAACAACATCTCCTCCCGCTGATCCTCAACACGGGGCCCCACAAGGGTGCGTTCTGAGCCCTCTCCTGTACTCCCTGTTCACCCACGACTGCGTGGCCATGCACGCTCCAACTCAATCATCAAGTTTGCGGACGACACAACAGTGGTAGGCTTGATTACCAACAACGACGAGACGGCCTACAGGGAGGAGGTGAGGGCCCTCGGAGTGTGGTGTCAGGAAAATAACCTCACACTCAACGTCAACAAAACTAAGGAGATGATTGTGGACTTCAGGAAACAGCAGAGGGAACACCCCCCTATCCACATCGATGGATCAGTAGTGGAGAGGGTAGCAAGTTTTAAGTTCCTCGGCATACACATCACAGACAAACTGAATTGGTCCACTCACACTGACAGCGTCGTGAAGAAGGCGCAGCAGCGCCTCTTCAACCTCAGGAGGCTGAAGAAATTCGGCTTGTCACCAAAAGCACTCACAAACTTCTACAGATGCACAATCGAGAGCATCCTGGCGGGCTGTATCACCGCCTGGTACGGCAACTGCTCCGCCCTCAACCGTAAGGCTCTCCAGAGGGTAGTGAGGTCTGCACAACGCATCACCGGGGCAAACTACCTGCCCTCCAGGACACCTACACCACCCGATGTTACAGGAAGGCCATAAAGATCATCAAGGACATCAACCACCCAAACCACTGCCTGTTCACCCCGCTATCATCCAGAAGGCGAGGTCAGTACAGGTGCATCAAAGCTGGGACCGAGAGACTGAAAAACAGCTTCTATCTCAAGGCCATCAGACTGTTAAACAGCAATCACTAACATTGAGTGGCTGCTGCCAACACACTGTCATTGACACTGACCCAACTCCAGCCACTTTAATAATGGGAATTGATGGGAAATGATGTAAATATATCACTAGCCACTTTAAACAATGCTACCTTATATAATGTTACTTACCCTACACTATTCATCTCATATGCATATGTATATACTGTACTCTAGATCATCGACTGCATTCTTATGTCACTAGCCACTTTAACTATGCCACTTTGTTTACTTTGTCTACATACTCATCTCATATGTATATACTGTACTCGATACCATCTACTGTATGCTGCTCTGTACCATCACTCATTCATATATCCTTATGTACATATTCCTTATCCCCTTACACTGTGTATAAGACAGTAGTTTTGGAATTGTTAGTTAGATTACTTGTTGGTTATCACTGCATTGTCGGAACTAGAAGCACAAGCATTTCGCTACACTCGCATTAACATCTGCTAACCATGTGTATGTGACAAATAAAATTTGATTTGATTTGATTTGATCGTGGTAACTGATGTAATGATCGTGGTAACTGACGTAATGATGGGTAACTGATGTAATGATCGTGGTAACTGATGTAGTGATAACTGATGTAACTGATCGTGATAACTGATGTAATGATCGTGGTAACTGACGTAGTGATCGTGGTAACTGACGTATTAATCGTGGTAACTGATGTAATGATAACTGACGTAGTGATCGTGGTAACTGACGTATTGATCGTGGTAACTGACGTAATGACGTGGTAACTGATGTAGTGATCGTGGTAACTGACGTATTGATCGTGGTAACTGACGTAATGATCGTGGTAACTGATGTAATGATCGTGGTAACTGATGTAGTGATCGTGGTAACTGACGTAATGATAACTGATGTAATGATCGTGGTAACTGATGTATTGATCGTGGTAACTGACGTATTGATCGTGGTAACTGACGTATTGATCGTGGTAACTGAGGTAATGATCGTGGCAACTGACGTATTGATAACTGATGTATTGATCGTGGTAACTGAGGTAATGATCGTGGTAACTGACGTATTGATCGTGGTAACTGGCGTAATGATCGTGGTAACTGACGTAATGATCGTGGTAACTGACGTAATGATCGTGGTAACTGACGTAATGATCGTGGTAACTGACGTAATGATCGTGGTAACTGATGTATTGATAACTGACGTAATGATCGTGGTAACTGAGGTAATGATCGTGGAAACTGACGTAATGATCGTGGTAACTGAGGTATTGATCGTGGTAACTGATGTAATGATCGTGGTAACTGAGGTAATGATCGTGGTAACTGACGTATTGATAACTGACGTATTGATCGTGGTAACTGACGTATTGATCGTGGTAACTGATGTAATGATCGTGGTAACTGACGTATTGATCGTGGTAACTGACATAATGATAACTGATGTATTGATCGTGGTAACTGCCGTATTGATCGTGGTAACTGATGTAATGATCGTGTTAACTGATGTAGTGATAACTGACGTATTGATCGTGGTAACTGATGTATTGATAACTGAGGTATTGATCGTGGTAACTGATGTAATGATCGTGGTAACTGAGGTATTGATCGTGGTAACTGATGTAATGATCGTGGTAACTGATGTAGTGATAACTGACGTATTGATCGTGGTAACTGACGTATTGATAACTGACGTATTGATCGTGGTAACTGACGTAATGATCGTGGTAACTGACGTATTGATCGTGGTAACTGACGTAATGATCGTGGTAACTGACGTAATGATCGTGGTAACTGACGTAATGATCATGGTAACTGACGTAATGATAACTGACGTATTGATCGTGGTAACTGACGTAATGATCGTGGTAACTGACGTATTGATAACTGATGTAATGATCGTGGTAACTGACGTAATGATCGTGGTAACTGACGTAATGATAACTGACGTAATGATCGTGGTAACTGATGTAATGATAACTGACGTATTGATCGTGGTAACTGACGTAATGATCGTGGTAACTGATGTAATGATCGTGGTAACTGATGTAGTGATCGTGGTAACTGACGTAATGATAACTGATGTAATGATCGTGGTAACTGATGTATTGATCGTGGTAACTGACGTATTGATCGTGGTAACTGACGTATTGATCGTGGTAACTGATGTAATGATCGTGGTAACTGACGTAATGATCGTGGTAACTGACGTAATGATCGTGGTAACTGATGTAATGATCGTGGTAACTGAGGTAATGATCGTGGTAACTGACGTATTGATAACTGACGTATTGATCGTGGTAACTGACGTATTGATCGTGGTAACTGACGTAATGATCGTGGTAACTGACGTAATGATCGTGGTAACTGACGTAATGATCGTGGTAACTGACGTAATGATCGTGGTAACTGACGTAATGATAACTGACGTATTGATCGTGGTAACTGACGTAATGATAACTGAGGTAATGATCGTGGTAACTGACGTAATGATCGTGGTAACTGACGTAATGATCGTGGTAACTGACGTAATGATAACTGACGTATTGATCGTGGTAACTGACGTAATGATAACTGATGTAATGATCGTGGTAACTGACGTACTGATCGTGGTAACTGACGTAATGATCGTGGTAACTGACGTAATGATCGTGGTAACTGACGTAATGATCGTGGTAACTGACGTAATGATCGTGGTAACTGACGTAATGATCGTGGTAACTGACGTAATGATAACTGACGTATTGATCGTGGTAACTGACGTAATGATAACTGATGTAATGATCGTGGTAACTGACGTAATGATCGTGGTAACTGACGTAATGATCGTGGTAACTGACGTAATGATCGTGGTAACTGACGTAATGATCGTGGTAACTGACGTAATGATCGTGGTAACTGATGTAATGATAACTGACGTAGTGATCGTGGTAACTGATGTATTGATAACTGATGTAATGATCGTGGTAACTGAGGTAATGATCGTGGTAACTGATGTAATGATCGTGGTAACTGACGTAATGATCGTGGTAACTGAGGTATTGATCGTGGTAACTGATGTAATGATCGTGGTAACTGAGGTATTGATCGTGGTAACTGACGTAATGATAACTGATGTATTGATCATGGTAACTGACGTATTGATCGTGGTAACTGATGTAATGATCGTGGTAACTGACGTAATGATCGTGGTAACTGAGGTATTGATCGTGGTAACTGATTTAATGATCGTGGTAACTGAGGTATTGATCGTGGTAACTGACGTAATGATAACTGATGTATTGATCGTGGTAACTGACGTATTGATCGTGGTAACTGATGTAATGATCGTGGTAACTGACGTATTGATCGTGGTAACTGATGTATTGATCGTGGTAACTGAGGTATTGATCGTGGTAACTGACGTAATGATAACTGATGTATTGATCGTGGTAACTGACGTATTGATCGTGGTAACTGATGTAATGATCGTGGTAACTGACGTATTGATCGTGGTAACTGACGTAATGACGTGGTAACTGATGTAGTGATCGTGGTAACTGACGTAATGATAACTGATGTAATGATCGTGGTAACTGACGTAGTGATCGTGGTAACTGACGTATTGATCGTGGTAACTGATGTAATGATAACTGACGTAGTGATCGTGGTAACTGACGTATTGATCGTGGTAACTGACGTAATGACGTGGTAACTGATGTAGTGATCGTGGTAACTGACGTATTGATCGTGGTAACTGACGTAATGATCGTGGTAACTGATGTAATGATCCTGGTAACTGATGTAGTGATCGTGGTAACTGACGTAATGATAACTGATGTAATGATCGTGGTAACTGATGTATTGATCGTGGTAACTGACGTATTGATCGTGGTAACTGACGTATTGATCGTGGTAACTGATGTAATGATCGTGGTAACTGACGTAATGATCGTGGTAACTGACGTAATGATCGTGGTAACTGATGTAATGATCGTGGTAACTGAGGTAATGATCGTGGTAACTGACGTATTGATCGTGGTAACTGACGTAATGATCGTGGTAACTGACGTAATGATCGTGGTAACTGACGTAATGATCGTGGTAACTGACGTAATGATCGTGGTAACTGACGTAATGATCGTGGTAACTGACGTAATGATCGTGGTAACTGACGTAATGATCGTGGTAACTGATGTATTGATAACTGACGTAATGATCGTGGTAACTGAGGTAATGATCGTGGTAACTGACGTAATGATCGTGGTAACTGAGGTATTGATCGTGGTAACTGATGTAATGATCGTGGTAACTGACGTAATGATCGTGGTAACTGATGTAATGATAACTGACGTGGTAACTGACGTAATGATCGTGGTAACTGATGTAATGATCGTGGTAACTGACGTATTGATCGTGGTAACTGATGTAATGATCGTGGTAACTGACGAATGATCGTGGTAACTGATGTATTGATCGTGGTAACTGACGTGATAACTGAACTGATCGTGGTAACTGACGTATGATCGTAACTGATGTAATGATCGTGGTAACTGACGTATTGATCGTGGTAACTGACATAATGATAACTGATGTATTGATCGTGGTAACTGACGTATTGATCGTGGTAACTGATGTAATGATCGTGGTAACTGATGTAGTGATAACTGACGTATTGATCGTGGTAACTGATGTATTGATAACTGAGGTATTGATCGTGGTAACTGATGTAATGATCGTGGTAACTGAGGTATTGATCGTGGTAACTGATGTAATGATCGTGGTAACTGATGTAGTGATAACTGACGTATTGATCGTGGTAACTGACGTATTGATAACTGACGTATTGATCGTGGTAACTGACGTAATGATCGTGGTAACTGACGTATTGATCGTGGTAACTGACGTAATGATCGTGGTAACTGACGTAATGATCGTGGTAACTGACGTAATGATCGTGGTAACTGACGTAATGATAACTGATCGATCGGGTAACTGACGAATGATCGTGGTAACTGACGTATTGATAACTGATGTAATGATCGTGGTAACTGACGAATGATCGTGGTAACTGACGTAATGATAACTGACGTAATGATCGTGGTAACTGATGTAATGATAACTGACGATCGTGGTAACTGACGAATGATCGTGGTAACTGATGTAATGATCGTGGTAACTGATGTAATGATCGTGGTAACTGACGTAATGATAACTGATGTAATGATCGTGGTAACTGATGTATTGATCGTGGTAACTGACGTATTGATCGTGGTAACTGACGTATTGATCGTGGTAACTGATGTAATGATCGTGGTAACTGACGTAATGATCGTGGTAACTGACGTAATGATCGTGGTAACTGATGTAATGATCGTGGTAACTGAGGTAATGATCGTGGTAACTGACGTTGATAGCTGACGATGATCGTAACTGACGAATGATCGTGGTAACTGACGTAATGATCGTGGTAACTGACGTAATGATCGTGGTAACTGACGTAATGATCGTGGTAACTGACGTAATGATCGTGGTAACTGACGAATGATAACTGACGTAACTCGTGGTAACTGACGTAATGATAACTGAGGTAATGATCGTGGTAACTGACGTAATGATCGTGGTAACTGACGTAATGATCGTGGGTAACTGACGTAATGATAACTGACGATTGATCGTGGTAACTGACGTAATGATAACTGATGTAATGATCGTGGTAACTGACGTAATGATCGTGGTAACTGACGTAATGATCGTGGTAACTGACGTAATGATCGTGGTAACTGACGTAATGATCGTGGTAACTGACGTAATGATCGTGGTAACTGACGTAATGATCGTGGTAACTGACGTAATGATAACTGACGATTGATCGTGGTAACTGACGTAATGATAACTGATGTAATGATCGTGGTAACTGACGAATGATCGTGGTAACTGACGTAATGATCGTGGTAACTGACGTAATGATCGTGGTAACTGACGAATGATCGTGGTAACTGACGTAATGATCGTGGTAACTGATGTAATGATAACTGACGTAGTGATCGTGGTAACTGATGTATTGATAACTGATGTAATGATCGTGGTAACTGAGGTAATGATCGTGGTAACTGATGTAATGATCGTGGTAACTGACGTAATGATCGTGGTAACTGAGGTATTGATCGTGGTAACTGATGTAATGATCGTGGTAACTGAGGTAATGATCGTGGTAACTGACGTAATGATAACTGATGTATTGATCGTGGTAACTGACGTATTGATCGTGGTAACTGATGTAATGATCGTGGTAACTGACGTAATGATCGTGGTAACTGAGGTATTGATCGTGGTAACTGATTTAATGATCGTGGTAACTGAGGTATTGATCGTGGTAACTGACGTAATGATAACTGATGTATTGATCGTGGTAACTGACGTATTGATCGTGGTAACTGATGTAATGATCGTGGTAACTGACGTATTGATCGTGGTAACTGATGTAATGATCGTGGTAACTGAGGTATTGATCGTGGTAACTGACGTAATGATAACTGATGTATTGATCGTAACTGATGTAATGATCGTGGTAACTGATGTAATGATCGTGGTAACTGACGTAATGATCGTGGTAACTGACGTATTGATCGTGGTAACTGACGTGATAACTGATGTAATGATCGTGGTAACTGATGTAATGATCGTGGTAACTGACGTATTGATCGTGGTAACTGATGTAATGATAACTGACGAGTGATCGTGGTAACTGACGTATTGATTGTGGTAACTGACGTAATGATCGTAACTGATGTAGTGATCGTGGTAACTGACGTATTGATCGTGGTAACTGACGTAATGATCGTGGTAACTGATGTAATGATCGTGGTAACTGATGTAATGATCGTGGTAACTGATGTAATGATCGTGGTAACTGACGTGATCGTGGTAACTGACGTATTGATCGTGGTAACTGATGTAATGATCGTGGTAACTGACGTAATGATCGTGGTAACTGACGTAATGATCGTGGTAACTGATGTAATGATCGTGGTAACTGAGGTAATGATCGTGGTAACTGACGTATTGATCGTGGTAACTGAGGTAATGATCGTGGTAACTGACGTATTGATCGTGGTAACTGGCGTAATGATCGTGGTAACTGACGTAATGATCGTGGTAACTGACGTAATGATCGTGGTAACTGACGTAATGATCGTGGTAACTGACGTAATGATCGTGGTAACTGATGTATTGATAACTGACGTAATGATCGTGGTAACTGAGGTAATGATCGTGGTAACTGACGTAATGATCGTGGTAACTGAGGTATTGATCGTGGTAACTGATGTAATGATCGTGGTAACTGACGTAATGATCGTGGTAACTGATGTATTGATAACTGACGTATTGATAACTGACGTATTGATCGTGGTAACTGATGTAATGATCGTGGTAACTGACGTATTGATCGTGGTAACTGATGTAATGATCGTGGTAACTGACGTAATGATCGTGGTAACTGATGTATTGATCGTGGTAACTGATGTAATGATCGTGGTAACTGAGGTATTGATCGTGGTAACTGATGAATGATAAACTGATGTATTGATCGTGGTAACTGACGTATTGATCGTGGTAACTGATGTATTGATAACTGACGTATTGATAACTGGTAACGTGATCGTGGTAACTGATGTAATGATCGTGGTAACTGACGTAATGATCGTGGTAACTGATGTAATGATCGTGGTAACTGACGTAATGATCGATAACTGATGTATTGATCGTGGTAACTGATGTAATGATCGTGGTAACTGAGGTAATGATCGTGGTAACTGACGTAATGATTGATCGTGGTAACTGACGTAATGATCGTGGTAACTGATGTAATGATCGTGGTAACTGACGTATGATCGTGGTAACTGATGTAATGATCGTGGGTAACTGATGTAATGATCGTGGTAACTGACGTATTGATAACGACGTAACTGATCGTGGTAACTGACGTAATGATCGTGGTAACTGACGTAATGATCGTGGTAACTGACGTAATGATCGTGGTAACTGACGTAATGATCGTGGTAACTGACGTAATGATCGTGGTAACTGACGTATTGATAACTGATGTAATGATCGTGGTAACTGACGTAGTGATCGTGGTAACTGACGTAATGATCGTGGTAACTGACGTAATGATCGTGGTAACTGACGTAATGATCGTGGTAACTGACGTAATGATCGTGGTAACTGACGTGATAACTGACGATTGATCGTGGTAACTGACGAATGATAACTGATGTAATGATCGTGGTAACTGACGTATTGATCGTGGTAACTGACGTAATGATCGTGGTAACTGACGTAATGATCGTGGTAACTGACGTAATGATCGTGGTAACTGACGTAATGATCGTGGGTAACTGACGTAATGATAACTGATCGATCGGGTAACTGACGAATGATAACTGATGTAATGATCGTGGTAACTGACGTAATGATCGTGGTAACTGACGTAATGATCGTGGTAACTGACGTAATGATCGTGGTAACTGACGTAATGATCGTGGTAACTGACGTAATGATCGTGGTAACTGACGTAATGATCGTGGTAACTGATGATAATGATAACTGACGAATGATCGTGGTAACTGATGTGGATAACTGATGTAATGATCGTGGTAACTGACGTAATGATCGTGGTAACTGATGTAATGATCGTGGTAACTGACGAATGATCGTAACTGAGGTATTGATCGTGGTAACTGATGTAATGATCGTGGTAACTGAGGTATTGATCGTGGTAACTGACGAATGATAACTGATGTATTGATCGTGGTAACTGACGTATTGATCGTGGTAACTGATGTAATGATCGTGGTAACTGACGAATGATCGTGGTAACTGAGGTATTGATCGTGGTAACTGATGTAATGATCGTGGTAACTGAGGTATTGATCGTGGTAACTGACGAATGATAACTGATGTATTGATCGTGGTAACTGACGTAATGATCGTGGTAACTGATGTAATGATCGTGGTAACTGACGTATTGATCGTGGTAACTGACGTAATGATCGTGGTAACTGACGAATGATCGTAACTGACGTAATGATCGTGGTAACTGACGTAATGATCGTGGTAACTGACGTAATGATCGTGGTAACTGACGTATGATCGTGGTAACTGACGTATGATAACGATGGATCGTAACTGACGTAATGATCGTGGTAACTGACGAATGATCGTGGTAACTGACGTAATGATCGTGGTAACTGACGTAATGATCGTGGTAACTGACGTAATGATCGTGGTAACTGACGTAATGATCGTGGTAACTGATGTAATGATAACTGACGTAGTGATCGTGGTAACTGATGTATGATCGTGATAACTGATGTAATGATCGTGGTAACTGAGGTAATGATCGTGGTAACTGATGTAATGATCGTGGTAACTGACGTAATGATCGTGGTAACTGAGGTATTGATCGTGGTAACTGATGTAATGATCGTGGTAACTGAGGTATTGATCGTGGTAACTGACGTAATGATAACTGATGTATTGATCGTGGTAACTGACGTATTGATCGTGGTAACTGATGTAATGATCGTGGTAACTGACGTAATGATCGTGGTAACTGAGGTATTGATCGTGGTAACTGACGTAATGATAACTGATGTATTGATCGTGGTAACTGACGTATTGATCGTGGTAACTGATGTAATGATCGTGGTAACTGACGTATTGATCGTGGTAACTGACGTAATGACGTGGTAACTGATGTAGTGATCGTGGTAACTGACGTAATGATAACTGATGTAATGATCGTAACTGACGTAGTGATCGTGGTAACTGACGTATTGATCGTGGTAACTGATGTAATGATAACTGACGAGGATCGTGGTAACTGACGTATTGATCGTGGTAACTGACGTAATGATCGTGGTAACTGATGTAATGATCGTGGTAACTGACGTATTGATCGTGGTAACTGACGTAATGATCGTGGTAACTGATGTAATGATCGTGGTAACTGATGTAGTGATCGTGGTAACTGACGTAATGATAACTGATGTAATGATCGTGGTAACTGATGTATTGATCGTGGTAACTGACGTATTGATCGTGGTAACTGACGTAATGATCGTGGTAACTGATGTAATGATCGTGGTAACTGACGTAATGATCGTGGTAACTGACGTAATGATCGTGGTAACTGATGTAATGATCGTGGTAACTGACGAATGATCGTGGTAACTGACGTGTATTGATAACTGACGTAATCGTGGTAACTGAGGTAATGATCGTGGTAACTGACGATGATCGTGGTAACTGACGTAATGATCGTGGTAACTGATGTAATAACTGATCGTGGTAACTGACGTAATGATCGTGGTAACTGACGTAATGATCGTGGTAACTGAGGTAATGATCGTGGTAACTGACGTAATGATCGTGGTAACTGACGTAATGATCGTGGTAACTGATGTATGATAACTGACGAATGATCGTGGTAACTGACGTAATGATCGTGGTAACTGATGTAATGATCGTGGTAACTGATGTAATGATCGTGGTAACTGAGGTAATGATCGTGGTAACTGACGTAATAACTGACGTATTGATCGTGGTAACTGACGTAATGATCGTGGTAACTGATGTAATGATCGTGGTAACTGACGTATTGATCGTGGTAACTGACGAATGATAACTGATGTATTGATCGTGGTAACTGACGTATTGATCGTGGTAACTGATGTAATGATCGTGGTAACTGACGTAATGATCGTGGTAACTGACGTAATGATCGTGGTAACTGACGTAATGATCGTGGTAACTGATGTAATGATCGTGGTAACTGATGTAATGATCGTGGTAACTGACGTATTGATCGTGGTAACTGACGTAATGATAACTGATGTAATGATCGTGGTAACTGACGTAATGATCGTGGTAACTGACGTAATGATCGTGGTAACTGATGTAATGATCGTGGTAACTGACGTATTGATCGTGGTAACTGACGTAATGATCGTGGTAACTGATGTAATGATCGTGGTAACTGATGTAATGATCGTGGTAACTGACGTGATCGTGATAACTGATGTAATGATCGTGGTAACTGATGTAATGATCGTGGTAACTGACGTATTGATCGTGGTAACTGACGTATTGATCGTGGTAACTGATG
Organism: Oncorhynchus nerka; assembly: GCF_034236695.1. Lineage (NCBI taxonomy): Eukaryota > Metazoa > Chordata > Actinopteri > Salmoniformes > Salmonidae > Oncorhynchus > Oncorhynchus nerka. Next base: position 56,159 of record NW_027039720.1, on the reverse strand, counting down.
TAATGATCGTGGTAACTGACGTAATGATCGTGGTAACTGACGTAATGATCGTGGTAACTGATGTAATGATCGTGGTAACTGAGGTAATGATCGTGGTAACTGACGTATTGATAACTGACGTATTGATCGTGGTAACTGACGTAATGATCGTGGTAACTGACGTAATGATCGTGGTAACTGACGTAATGATCGTGGTAACTGACGTAATGATCGTGGTAACTGACGTAATGATCGTGGTAACTGATGTAATGATCGTGGTAACTGACGTAATGATCGTGGTAACTGACGTAATGATCGTGGTAACTGATGTATTGATAACTGACGTAATGATCGTGGTAACTGACGTAATGATCGTGGTAACTGAGGTATTGATCGTGGTAACTGATGTAATGATCGTGGTAACTGAGGTAATGATCGTGGTAACTGACGTATTGATAACTGACGTATTGATCGTGGTAACTGACGTATTGATCGTGGTAACTGATGTAATGATCGTGGTAACTGACGTATTGATCGTGGTAACTGACGTAATGATAACTGATGTATTGATCGTGGTAACTGCCGTATTGATCGTGGTAACTGATGTAATGATCGGGTAACTGATGTAACTGACGTAATGATCGTGGTAACTGATGTATTGATAACTGAGGTATTGATCGTGGTAACTGATGTAATGATCGTGGTAACTGAGGTATTGATCGCGGTAACTGATGTAATGATCGTGGTAACTGATGTAATAACTGACGTATTGATGGTAACTGACGTAATGATCGTGGTAACTGACGTAATGATCGTGGTAACTGACGTAATGATCGTGGTAACTGACGTAATGATCGTGGTAACTGACGTAATGATCGTGGTAACTGACGTAATGATCGTAACTGACGAATGATCGTGGTAACTGACGTAATGATCGTGGTAACTGACGAATGATCGTGGTAACTGACGTAATGATCGTAACTGACGTAATGATCGTGGTAACTGATGTAATGATCGTGGGTAACTGACGATTGATCGTGGTAACTGACGTAATGATCGTGGTAACTGATGTAATGATCGTGGTAACTGATGTAGTGATCGTGGTAACTGACGTAATGATAACTGATGTAATGATCGTGGTAACTGATGTATTGATCGTGGTAACTGACGTATTGATCGTGGTAACTGACGTATTGATCGTGGTAACTGATGTAATGATCGTGGTAACTGACGATAATGATCGGGTAACTGACGAATGATCGTGGTAACTGATGTAATGATCGTGGTAACTGAGGTAATGATCGTGGTAACTGACGTATTGATAACTGACGTATTGATCGTGGTAACTGACGTATTGATCGTGGTAACTGACGTAATGATCGTGGTAACTGACGTAATGATCGTGGTAACTGACGTAATGATAACTGACGTATTGATCGTGGTAACTGACGTAATGATAACTGAGGTAATGATCGTGGTAACTGACGTAATGATCGTGGTAACTGACGTAATGATCGTGGTAACTGACGTAATGATAACTGACGTATTGATCGTGGTAACTGACGTAATGATAACTGATGTAATGATCGTGGTAACTGACGTACTGATCGTGGTAACTGACGTAATGATCGTGGTAACTGACGTAATGATCGTGGTAACTGACGTAATGATCGTGGTAACTGACGTAATGATCGTGGTAACTGACGTAATGATAACTGACGTATTGATCGTGGTAACTGACGTAATGATAACTGAGGTAGTGATCGTGGTAACTGACGTAATGATCGTGGTAACTGATGTAATGATCGTGGTAACTGACGTAATGATAACTGACGATGATCGTGGTAACTGACGTAATGATCGTGGTAACTGACGTAATGATCGTGGTAACTGACGTAATGATCGTGGTAACTGACGTAATGATCGTGGTAACTGACGTAATGATCGTGGGTAACTGATGTAATGATAACTGACGTAGTAACTGATGTATTGATAACTGATGTAATGATCGTGGTAACTGAGGTAATGATCGTGGTAACTGATGTAAGATCGTGGTAACTGACGAATGATCGTGGTAACTGAGGTATTGATCGTGGTAACTGATGTAATGATCGTGGTAACTGAGGTATTGATCGTGGTAACTGACGTAATGATAACTGATGTATTGATCATGGTAACTGACGTATTGATCGTGGTAACTGATGTAATGATCGTGGTAACTGACGTAATGATCGTGGTAACTGAGGTAATGATCGTGGTAACTGACGTATGATCGTGGTAACTGATGTATTGATCGTGGTAACTGATGTAATGATCGTGGTAACTGACGTAATGATCGTGGTAACTGATGTAATGATCGTGGTAACTGACGTAATGATCGTGGTAACTGACGTAATGATCGTGGTAACTGACGTAATGATCGTGGTAACTGACGTAATGATAACTGACGTATTGATCGTGGTAACTGACGTAATGATAACTGATGTAATGATCGTGGTAACTGACGTAATGATCGTGGTAACTGACGTAATGATCGTGGTAACTGACGTAATGATCGTGGTAACTGACGTAATGATCGTGGTAACTGACGTAATGATAACTGACGAATTGATCGTGGTAACTGACGTAATGATAACTGATTAACTGATGATCGTGGTAACTGACGTAATGATCGTGGTAACTGACGTAATGATCGTGGTAACTGACGTAATGATAACTGACGTAATGATCGTGGTAACTGACGTAATGATAACGGTAACTGACGTACTGATCGTGGTAACTGACGTAATGATCGTGGTAACTGACGTAATGATCGTGGTAACTGACGTAATGATCGTGGTAACTGATGTAATGATAACTGACGTAGTGATCGTGGTAACTGATGTATTGATAACTGATGTAATGATCGTGGTAACTGAGGTAATGATCGTGGTAACTGATGTAATGATCGTGGTAACTGACGTAATGATCGTGGTAACTGAGGTATTGATCGTGGTAACTGATGTAATGATCGTGGTAACTGAGGTATTGATCGTGGTAACTGACGTAATGATAACTGATGTATTGATCATGGTAACTGACGTATTGATCGTGGTAACTGATGTAATGATCGTGGTAACTGACGTAATGATCGTGGTAACTGAGGTAATGATCGTGGTAACTGACGTATTGATAACTGACGTATTGATAACTGAGGTATTGATCGTGGTAACTGATGTAATGATCGTGGTAACTGACGTATTGATCGTGGTAACTGATGTAATGATCGTGGTAACTGACGTAATGATCGTGGTAACTGATGTAATGATCGTGGTAACTGACGTAATGATCGTGGTAACTGACGTAATGATCGTGGTAACTGATGTATGATAACTGACGATGATCGTGGTAACTGACGTATTGATCGTGATAACTGAGGTAATGATCGTGGTAACTGACGTAATGATCGTGGTAACTGACGTAATGATCGTGGTAACTGACGTAATGATAACTGACGTATTGATCGTGGTAACTGACGTAATGATCGTGGTAACTGACGTAATGATCGTGGTAACTGACGAATGATCGTGGTAACTGACGTAATGATCGTGGTAACTGATGAATGATCGTAACTGATGTAATGATAACTGACGTAATGATCGTGGTAACTGATGTAATGATAACTGATGTAATGATCGTGGTAACTGAGGTAATGATCGTGGTAACTGATGTAATGATCGTGGTAACTGACGAATGATCGTGGTAACTGAGGTATTGATCGTGGTAACTGATGTAATGATCGTGGTAACTGAGGTATTGATCGTGGTAACTGACGTAATGATAACTGATGTAATGATCGTGGTAACTGATGTATTGATCGTGGTAACTGATGTAATGATCGTGGTAACTGACGTAATGATCGTGGTAACTGATGTAATGATCGTGGTAACTGACGTAATGATAACGACGGATAACTGAGGTATTGATCGTGGTAACTGATGTAATGATCGTGGTAACTGACGTAATGATCGTGGTAACTGATGTAATGATCGTGGTAACTGACGAAATGATCGTGGTAACTGATGTAATGATCGTAACTGACGTAATGATCGTGGTAACTGATGTATTGATCGTGGTAACTGATGTAATGATCGTGGTAACTGACGATTGATCGTGGTAACTGACGTAATGATCGTGGTAACTGATGTAATAACTGACGTATCGTGGTAACTGACGTATGATCGTGGTAACTGATGTAATGATCGTGGTAACTGACGTAATGATCGTGGTAACTGATGTAATGATCGTGGTAACTGACGTAATGATCGTGGTAACTGACGTGTGATTGATAACTGATGTATTGATCGTGGTAACTGACGTATTGATCGTGGTAACTGATGTAATGATCGTGGTAACTGACGTAATGATCGTGGTAACTGACGTAATGATAACTGATGATGTATTGATCGTGGTAACTGACGAATGATAACTGATGTAATGATCGTGGTAACTGACGAATGATCGTGGTAACTGACGTAATGATCGTGGTAACTGACGTAATGATAACTGACGTATTGATCGTGGTAACTGACGTAATGATAACTGATGTAATGATCGTGGTAACTGATGTACTGATCGTGGTAACTGACGTAATGATCGTGGTAACTGACGTAATGATCGTGGTAACTGACGTAATGATCGTGGTAACTGACGTAATGATCGTGGTAACTGACGTATGATCGTGGTAACTGACGTAATGATCGTGGTAACTGATGTAATGATAACTGACGAGTGATCGTAACTGATGTATTGATAACTGATGTAATGATCGTGGTAACTGAGGTAATGATCGTGGTAACTGATGTAATGATCGTGGTAACTGACGTAATGATCGTAACTGAGGTAATGATCGTGGTAACTGATGTAATGATCGTGGTAACTGAGGTATTGATCGTGGTAACTGACGAATGATAACTGATGTATTGATCGTGGTAACTGACGTATTGATCGTGGTAACTGATGTAATGATCGTGGTAACTGACGTAATGATCGTGGTAACTGAGGTATTGATCGTGGTAACTGATGTAATGATCGTGGTAACTGAGGTATTGATCGTGGTAACTGACGTAATGATAACTGATGTATTGATCGTGGTAACTGACGTATTGATCGTGGTAACTGATGTAATGATCGTGGTAACTGACGTATTGATCGTGGTAACTGACGTAATGATCGTGGTAACTGACGTAATGATCGTGGTAACTGACGTAATGATCGTGGTAACTGACGTAATGATCGTGGTAACTGACGTAATGATAACTGACGTATTGATCGTGGTAACTGACGTAATGATCGATAACTGATGTAATGATCGTGGTAACTGATGTAATGATCGTGGTAACTGACGTAATGATCGTGGTAACTGACGTAATGATCGTGGTAACTGACGTAATGATCGTGGTAACTGACGTAATGATCGTGGTAACTGATGTAATGATAACTGACGTAGTGATCGTGGTAACTGATGTATTGATAACTGATGTAATGATCGTGGTAACTGAGGTAATGATCGTGGTAACTGATGTAATGATCGTGGTAACTGACGTAATGATCGTGGTAACTGAGGTATTGATCGTGGTAACTGATGTAATGATCGTGGTAACTGAGGTATTGATCGTGGTAACTGACGAATGATAACTGATGTATTGATCGTGGTAACTGACGTAATGATCGTGGTAACTGATGTAATGATCGTGGTAACTGACGAATGATCGTGGTAACTGATGTATTGATCGTGGTAACTGACGAATGATAACTGATGTATTGATCGTGGTAACTGACGTATTGATCGTGGTAACTGATGTAATGATCGTGGTAACTGACGTATGATCGTGGTAACTGACGTAATGATCGTGGTAACTGATGTAGTGATCGTGGTAACTGACGTAATGATAACTGATGTAATGATCGTGGTAACTGACGTATTGATCGTGGGTAACTGACGTATGATCGTGGTAACTGATGTAATGATAACTGACGTAATGATCGTGGTAACTGACGTATTGATCGGGTAACTGACGTAATGATCGTGGTAACTGATGTATGATCGTGGTAACTGACGTATTGATCGTGGTAACTGACGTAATGATCGTGGTAACTGATGTAATGATCGATAACTGATGTAGTGATCGTGGTAACTGACGGATAACTGATGTAATGATCGTGGTAACTGATGTATTGATCGTGGTAACTGACGAATGATCGTGGTAACTGACGTATTGATCGTGGTAACTGATGTAATGATCGTGGTAACTGACGTAATGATCGTGGTAACTGACGAATGATCGTGGTAACTGATGTAATGATCGTGGTAACTGAGGTAATGATCGTGGTAACTGACGTGATTGATAACTGACGATTGATCGTGGTAACTGATGTAATGATCGTGGTAACTGACGTAATGATCGTGGTAACTGGCGTAATGATCGTGGTAACTGACGTAATGATCGTGGTAACTGATGTAATGATCGTGGTAACTGACGTAATGATCGTGGTAACTGACGTAATGATCGTGGTAACTGACGTATGATAACTGGGTAACTGATCGTATTGGTAACTGATGTAATGATCGTGGTAACTGACGTAATGATCGTGGTAACTGAGGTATTGATCGTGGTAACTGATGTAATGATCGTGGTAACTGAGGTAATGATCGTGGTAACTGACGTAATAACTGACGTATGATCGTGGTAACTGACGTAATGATCGTGGTAACTGATGTAATGATCGTGGTAACTGACGATTGATCGTGGTAACTGACATAATGATAACTGATGTATTGATCGTGGTAACTGACGTATTGATCGTGGTAACTGATGAATGATCGTGGTAACTGATGTAGTGATAACTGACGTAATGATCGTGGTAACTGATGTATTGATAACTGAGGTATTGATCGTGGTAACTGATGTAATGATCGTGGTAACTGAGGTATTGATCGTGGTAACTGATGTAATGATCGTGGTAACTGATGTATTGATCGTGGTAACTGATGTATTGATCGTGGTAACTGATGTATAACTGATAACTGGTAACTGACGTATGATCGTGGTAACTGACGTATTGATCGTGGTAACTGACGTAATGATCGTGGTAACTGACGTAATGATCGTGGTAACTGACGTAATGATCGTGGTAACTGACGTAATGATCGTGGTAACTGACGTAATGATCGTGGTAACTGACGTATTGATAACTGATGTAATGATCGTGGTAACTGACGTAATGATCGTGGTAACTGACGTAATGATAACTGACGTAATGATCGTGGTAACTGATGTAATGATAACTGACGTATTGATCGTGGTAACTGACGTAATGATCGTGGTAACTGATGTAATGATCGTGGTAACTGATGTAGTGATCGTGGTAACTGACGTAATGATAACTGATGTAATGATCGGGTAACTGATGTATTGATCGTGGTAACTGACGTATTGATCGTGGTAACTGACGTATTGATCGTGGTAACTGATGTAATGATCGTGGTAACTGACGTAATGATCGTGGTAACTGACGTAATGATCGTGGTAACTGATGTAATGATCGTGGTAACTGAGGTAATGATCGTGGTAACTGACGTATTGATAACTGACGTATTGATCGTGGTAACTGACGTATTGATCGTGGTAACTGACGTAATGATCGTGGTAACTGACGTAATGATCGTGGTAACTGACGTAATGATAACTGACGTATTGATCGTGGTAACTGACGTAATGATAACTGAGGTAATGATCGTGGTAACTGACGTAATGATCGTGGTAACTGACGTAATGATCGTGGTAACTGACGTAATGATAACTGACGTATTGATCGTGGTAACTGACGTAATGATAACGTGGTAACTGATCGTGGTAACTGACGTATTGATCGTGGTAACTGACGTAATGATCGTGGTAACTGACGTAATGATCGTGGTAACTGACGTAATGATCGTGGTAACTGACGTAATGATCGTGGTAACTGACGTAATGATAACTGACGTATTGATCGTGGTAACTGACGTAATGATAACTGATGTAATGATCGTGGTAACTGACGTAATGATCGTGGTAACTGACGTAATGATCGTGGTAACTGACGTAATGATCGTGGTAACTGACGTAATGATCGTGGTAACTGATGTAATGATCGTGGTAACTGACGTAATGATCGTGGTAACTGACGTAATGATCGTGGTAACTGACGTAATGATCGTGGTAACTGATGTAATGATAACTGACGTATGATCGTGGTAACTGATGTATGATCGTGGTAACTGATGTAATGATCGTGGTAACTGACGTAATGATCGTGGTAACTGATGTAATGATCGTGGTAACTGACGAATGATCGTGGTAACTGAGGTAATGATCGTGGTAACTGATGTAATGATCGTGGTAACTGAGTATTGATCGTGGTAACTGACGAATGATAACTGATGTATTGATCGTGGTAACTGACGTAATGATCGTGGTAACTGATGTAATGATCGTGGTAACTGACGTAATGATCGTGGTAACTGAGGTAATGATCGTGGTAACTGATGTTGAAACTGATCGTGGATAACTGAGGTAATGATCGTGGTAACTGATGTAATGATCGTGGTAACTGACGTAATGATCGGGTAACTGATGTAATGATCGTGGTAACTGACGTAATGATCGTGGTAACTGACGTAATGATCGTGGTAACTGACGTAATGATCGTGGTAACTGATGTAATGATAACTGACGTAATGATCGTGGTAACTGATGTAATGATCGTGGTAACTGACGTAATGATCGTGGTAACTGACGTAATGATCGTGGTAACTGATGTATTGATAACTGACGTAATGATCGTGGTAACTGAGGTAATGATCGTGGTAACTGATGTAATGATCGTGGTAACTGAGGTAATGATCGTGGTAACTGATGTAATGATCGTGGTAACTGACGTAATGATCGTGGTAACTGATGTAATGATCGTGGTAACTGACGTAATGATCGTGGTAACTGATGTATTGATAACTGACGTAATGATCGTGGTAACTGAGGTAATGATCGTGGTAACTGACGTATTGATCGTGGTAACTGACGTATTGATAACTGACGTATTGATCGTGGTAACTGACGTAATGATCGTGGTAACTGACTTATTGATCGTGGTAACTGACGTAATGATCGTGGTAACTGACGTAATGATCGTGGTAACTGACGTAATGATCGTGGTAACTGATGTAATGATCGTGGTAACTGACGTAATGATCGTAACTGACGTAATGATCGTGGTAACTGATGTAGTGATCGTGGTAACTGACGTAATGATAACTGATGTAATGATCGTGGTAACTGATGTAATGATCGTGGTAACTGATGTAATGATCGTGGTAACTGACGTAATGATCGTGGTAACTGATGTATTGATAACTGACGTAATGATCGTGGTAACTGAGGTAATGATCGTGGTAACTGATGTAATGATCGTGGTAACTGAGGTAATGATCGTGGTAACTGATGTAATGATCGTGGTAACTGAGGTAATGATCGTGGTAACTGATGTAATGATCGGGTAACTGACGTAATGATCGTGGTAACTGATGTATGATAACTGATGTAATGATCGTGGTAACTGACGGTAATGATCGTGGTAACTGATGTAGTGATCGTGGTAACTGAGGTAATGATCGTGGTAACTGACGTAATGATCGTGGTAACTGACGTAATGATCGTGGTAACTGATGTAATGATCGTGGTAACTGATGTAATGATCGTGGTAACTGATGTAATGATCGTGGTAACTGACGTAATGATCGTGGTAACTGATGTAATGATCGTGGTAACTGACGTATTGATCGTGGTAACTGATGTAATGATCGTGGTAACTGACGTATTGATCGTGGTAACTGATGTATTGATCGTGGTAACTGAGGTATTGATCGTGGTAACTGAGGTATTGATCGTGGTAACTGACGTAATGATAACTGATGTATTGATCGTGGTAACTGACGTATTGATCGTGGTAACTGATGTAATGATCGTGGTAACTGACGTATTGATCGTGGTAACTGACGTAATGACGTGGTAACTGATGTAGTGATCGTGGTAACTGACGTAATGATAACTGATGTAATGATCGTGGTAACTGACGTAATGATCGTGGTAACTGATGTAATGATCGTGGTAACTGAGGTAATGATCGTGGTAACTGACGTATTGATAACTGATCGTGGTAACTGAGGTAATGATCGTGGTAACTGACGTAATGATCGTGGTAACTGATGTAATGATCGTGGTAACTGACGTAATGATCGTGGTAACTGACGTAATGATCGTGGTAACTGACGTAATGATCGTGGTAACTGATCGTGGTAATGATCGTGATAACTGACGTAATGATCGTGGTAACTGAGGTAATGATCGAACTGACGAATGATCGTGGTAACTGACGTATGATCGTGGTAACTGATGTAATGATCGTGGTAACTGATGTAATGATCGTGGTAACTGATGTAACTGACGTATCGTGGTAACTGACGTATTGATCGTGGTAACTGATGTAATGATCGTGGTAACTGACGTATTGATCGTGGTAACTGACGTAATGATAACTGATGTATTGATCGTGGTAACTGACGTATTGATCGTGGTAACTGATGTAATGATCGTCGTGTAGTGATAACTGACGTATTGATCGTGGTAACTGATGTATTGATAACTGAGGTATTGATCGTGGTAACTGATGTAATGATCGTGGTAACTGAGGTATTGATCGTGGTAACTGATGTAATGATCGTGGTAACTGATGTAGTGATAACTGACGTATTGATCGTGGTAACTGACGTATTGATAACTGACGTATTGATCGTGGTAACTGACGTAATGATCGTGGTAACTGACGTATTGATCGTGGTAACTGACGTAATGATCGTGGTAACTGACGTAATGATCGTGGTAACTGACGTAATGATCATGGTAACTGATGTAATGATCGTGGTAACTGACGTATTGATCGTGGTAACTGACGTAATGATCGTGGTAACTGATGTATTGATAACTGACGTAATGATCGTGGTAACTGAGGTAATGATCGTGGTAACTGACGTATTGATCGTGGTAACTGACGTAATGACGTGGTAACTGATGTAGTGATCGTGGTAACTGACGAATGATCGTGGTAACTGATGTAATGATCGTGGTAACTGATGTAGTAACTGATCGATCGGGTAACTGATGTAATGATCGTGGTAACTGACGTAATGATCGTGGTAACTGACGTATTGATCGTGGTAACTGACGTATTGATAACTGACGTAATGATCGTAACTGATGTAATGATCGTGGTAACTGACGTATGATCGTGGTAACTGAGGTAATGATCGTGGTAACTGACGTAATGATCGTGGTAACTGACGTAATGATCGTGGTAACTGATGTATTGATAACTGACGTAATGATCGTGGTAACTGAGGTAATGATCGTGGTAACTGACGTATTGATCGTGGTAACTGACGTAATGACGTGGTAACTGATGTAGTGATCGTGGTAACTGACGTAATGATAACTGATGTAATGATCGTGGTAACTGACGTAATGATCGTGGTAACTGATGTAATGATCGTGGTAACTGAGGTAATGATCGTGGTAACTGACGTATTGATAACTGACGTATTGATCGTGGTAACTGATGTAATGATCGTGGTAACTGACGTATTGATCGTGGTAACTGATGTAATGATCGTGGTAACTGACGTAATGATCGTGGTAACTGACGTAATGATCGTGGTAACTGACGTAATGATCGTGGTAACTGATGTAACTGACGTAATGATCGTGGTAACTGATGTAATGATCGTGGTAACTGACGTAATGATCGTGGTAACTGACGTAATGATCGTGGTAACTGATGTAGTGATCGTGGTAACTGACGTATGATAACTGATGTAATGATCGTGGTAACTGACGTAATGATCGTGGTAACTGATGTAATGATCGTGGTAACTGAGGTAATGATCGTGGTAACTGACGTATTGATAACTGACGTATTGATCGTGGTAACTGAGGTAATGATCGTGGTAACTGACGTATTGATCGTGGTAACTGACGTAATGATCGTGGTAACTGACGTAATGATCGTGGTAACTGACGTAATGATCGTGGTAACTGATGTAATGATCGTGGTAACTGATGTATTGATAACTGACGTAATGATCGTGGTAACTGAGGTAATGATCGTGGTAACTGACGTAATGATCGTGGTAACTGACGTAATGACGTGGTAACTGATGTAGTGATCGTGGTAACTGACGTAATGATAACTGATGTAATGATCGTGGTAACTGACGTAATGATCGTGGTAACTGACGTAATGATCATGGTAACTGATGTAATGATCGTGGTAACTGATGTATTGATAACTGACGTAATGATCGTGGTAACTGATGTAATGATCGTGGTAACTGACGTAATGATCGTGGTAACTGATGTAATGATCGTGGTAACTGAGGTAATGATCGTGGTAACTGATGTAATGATCGTGGTAACTGATGTAATGATCGTGGTAACTGACGTAATGATCGTGGTAACTGACGTAATGATCGTGGTAACTGACGTAATGATCGTGGTAACTGATGTAATGATCGTGGTAACTGACGTAATGATCGTGGTAACTGATGTAATGATCGTGGTAACTGATGTAATGATCGTGGTAACTGACGTATGATAACTGATGATCGTGGTAACTGACGTAATGATCGTGGTAACTGACGTAATGATCGTGGTAACTGACGTAATGATCGTGGTAACTGACGTAATGATCGTGGTAACTGACGTAATGATCGTGGTAACTGACGTAATGATCGTAACTGACGTATTGATCGTGGTAACTGACGTAATGATCGTGGTAACTGACGTATGATCGTGGTAACTGACGTAATGATCGTGGTAACTGATGTAATGATCGTGGTAACTGATGTAATGATCGTGGTAACTGAATGTAATGATGTAATGATCGTAACTGATGTAATGATCGTGGTAACTGACGTAATGATCGTGGTAACTGACGTAATGATCGTGGTAACTGATGTAATGATAACTGACGTAATGATCGTGGTAACTGAGGTAATGATCGTGGTAACTGATGTAATGATCGTGGTAACTGACGTAATGATCGTGGTAACTGATGTAATGATCGTGGTAACTGAGGTAATGATCGTGGTAACTGATGTAATGATCGTGGTAACTGATGTAATGATCGTGGTAACTGATGTATTGATAACTGACGTAATGATCGTGGTAACTGAGGTAATGATCGTGGTAACTGACGTATTGATCGTGGTAACTGACGTAATGACGTGGTAACTGATGTAGTGATCGTGGTAACTGACGTAATGATAACTGATGTAATGATCGTGGTAACTGACGTAATGATCGTGGTAACTGATGTAATGATCGTGGTAACTGAGGTAATGATCGTGGTAACTGACGTATTGATAACTGACGTATTGATCGTGGTAACTGAGGTAATGATCGTGGTAACTGACGTAATGATCGTGGTAACTGACGTAATGATCGTGGTAACTGATGTATTGATAACTGACGTAATGATCGTGGTAACTGAGGTAATGATCGTGGTAACTGAGGTAATGATCGTGGTAACTGACGTAATGACGTGGTAACTGATGTAGTGATCGTGGTAACTGACGTAATGATAACTGATGTAATGATCGTGGTAACTGACGTAATGATCGTGGTAACTGACGTAATGATCATGGTAACTGATGTAATGATCGTGGTAACTGACGTATTGATCGTGGTAACTGACGTAATGACGTGGTAACTGATGTAGTGATCGTGGTAACTGACGTAATGATAACTGATGTAATGATCGTGGTAACTGATGTAATGATCGTGGTAACTGACGTAATGATCGTGGTAACTGATGTATTGATAACTGACGTAATGATCGTGGTAACTGAGGTAATGATCGTGGTAACTGATGTAATGATCGTGGTAACTGAGGTAATGATCGTGGTAACTGATGTAATGATCGTGGTAACTGAGGTAATGATCGTGGTAACTGATGTAATGATCGTGGTAACTGACGTAATGATCGTGGTAACTGACGTATGATAACTGACGTAATGATCGTGGTAACTGACGAATGATCGTGGTAACTGATGTAATGATCGTGGTAACTGACGTATGATCGTGGTAACTGACGTATTGATCGTGGTAACTGATGTAATGATCGTGGTAACTGACGTAATGATCGTAACTGACGTATGATCGTGGTAACTGACGTAATGATCGTGGTAACTGATGTAATGATCGTGGTAACTGACGTAATGATCGTGGTAACTGATGTAATGATCGTGGTAACTGACGTATTGATCGTGGTAACTGATGTAATGATCGTGGTAACTGATGTATTGATCGTGGTAACTGACGTAATGATCGTGGTAACTGATGTAGTGATCGGGTAACTGACGTAATGATAACTGATGTAATGATCGTGGTAACTGACGTAATGATCGTGGTAACTGATGTAATGATCGTGGTAACTGACGTAATGATCGTGGTAACTGACGTATTGATAACTGACGTAATGATCGTGGTAACTGAGGTTGATCGTGGTAACTGACGTGGTAATGATCGTGGTAACTGACGTAATGATCGTGGTAACTGACGTAATGATCGTGGTAACTGACGTAATGATCGTGGTAACTGATGTAATGATCGTGGTAACTGATGTAATGATCGTGGTAACTGATGTGATAACTGAGGTAATGATCGTGGTAACTGAGGTAATGATCGTGGTAACTGACGTAATGATCGTGGTAACTGACGTAATGATCGTGGTAACTGATGTAATGATCGTGGTAACTGATGTAATGATCGTGGTAACTGACGTAATGATCGTGGTAACTGATGTAATGATCGTGGTAACTGAGGTAATGATCGTGGTAACTGACGTAATCGTGGTAACTGACGTATGATCGTGATAACTGATGTAATGATCGTGGTAACTGACGTAATGATCGTGGTAACTGATGTAATGATCGTGGTAACTGACGTAATGATCGTGGTAACTGATGTAATGATCGTGGTAACTGAGGTAATGATCGTGGTAACTGATGTAATGATCGTGGTAACTGACGTAATGATCGTGGTAACTGATGTAATGATAACTGATGTAATGATCGTGGTAACTGAGGTAATGATCGTGGTAACTGACGTAATGATCGTGGTAACTGACGAATGATAACTGACGTGGTAACTGATGTAATGATCGTGGTAACTGACGTATGATCGTGGTAACTGATGTAATGATCGTGGTAACTGACGTAATGATCGTGGTAACTGATGTAATGATCGTGGTAACTGATGTAATGATCGTGGTAACTGACGTAATGATCGTGGTAACTGATGTAATGATCGTGGTAACTGATGTAATGATCGTGGTAACTGATGTAATGATCGTGGTAACTGACGTAATGATCGTGGTAACTGATGCGTAATGATCGTGGTAACTGACGTGATCGTGGTAACTGATGTAATGATCGTGGTAACTGACGTAATGATCGTGGTAACTGACGTATGATCGTGATAACTGATGTAATGATCGTGGTAACTGACGTAATGATCGTGGTAACTGATGTAATGATCGTGGTAACTGACGTAATGATCGTGGTAACTGATGTAATGATAACTGACGTAATGATCGTGGTAACTGATGTAATGATCGTGGTAACTGACGTAATGATCGTGGTAACTGACGTAATGATCGTGGTAACTGATGTAATGATCGTGGTAACTGACGTAATGATCGTGGTAACTGACGTAATGATGATCGTGGTAACTGATGTAATGATCGTGGTAACTGACGTAATGATCGTGGTAACTGATGTAATGATCGTGGTAACTGACGTAATGATCGTAATGATCGTAACTGATGTAATGATCGTGGTAACTGATGTAATGATCGTGGTAACTGACGTAATGATCGTGGTAACTGACGTAATGATCGTGGTAACTGATGTAATGATCGTGGTAACTGATGTAATGATAACTGATGTAATGATCGTGGTAACTGACGTAATGATCGTGGTAACTGATGTATTGATAACTGACGTAATGATCGTGGTAACTGAGGTAATGATCGTGGTAACTGACGTATTGATCGTGGTAACTGACGTAATGACGTGGTAACTGATGTAGTGATCGTGGTAACTGACGTAATGATAACTGATGTAATGATCGTAACTGACGTAATGATCGTGGTAACTGATGTAATGATCGTGGTAACTGAGGTAATGATCGTGGTAACTGACGTATTGATAACTGACGTATTGATCGTGGTAACTGATGTAATGATCGTGGTAACTGACGTATTGATCGTGGTAACTGATGTAATGATCGTGGTAACTGACGTAATGATCGTGGTAACTGACGTAATGATCGTGGTAACTGATGTATTGATCGTGGTAACTGATGTATTGATAACTGACGAATGATCGTGGTAACTGAGTAATGATCGTGGTAACTGACGTATTGATCGTGGTAACTGACGTAATGACGTGGGTAACTGATGTAGTGATCGTGGTAACTGACGTAATGATAACTGATCTAACTGATGTAATGATCGTGGTAACTGACGTAATGATCGTGGTAACTGATGTAATGATCGTGGTAACTGATGTAATGATCGTGGTAACTGACGATTGATCGTGGTAACTGACGTAATGATCGTGGTAACTGACGTAATGATCGTGGTAACTGACGTAATGATCGTGGTAACTGATGTAATGATCGTGGTAACTGATGTAATGATCGTGGTAACTGACGTAATGATCGTGGTAACTGAACGAATGATCGTGATAACTGACGTAATGATCGTGGTAACTGATGTAATGATCGTGGTAACTGACGTAATGATCGTGGTAACTGACGTGATCGTGGTAACTGATGTATTGATCGGGTAACTGACGTAATGATCGTGGTAACTGATGTAATGATCGTGGTAACTGACGTAATGATCGTGGTAACTGACGTAATGATCGTGGTAACTGATGTATTGATAACTGACGAATGATCGTGGTAACTGAGGTAATGATCGTGGTAACTGATGTAATGATCGTGGTAACTGACGTAATGATCGTGGTAACTGATGTAATGATCGTGGTAACTGACGTAATGATCGTGGTAACTGACGTAATGATCGTGGTAACTGATATCGTGACTGATGTAATGATCGTGGTAACTGATGTAATGATCGTGGTAACTGATGTAATGATCGTGGTAACTGACGTAATGATCGTGGTAACTGATGTAATGATCGTGGTAACTGACGTAATGATCGTGGTAACTGATGTAATGATCGTGGTAACTGACGTAATGATCGTGGTAACTGACGTAATGATCGTGGTAACTGATGTAATGATCGTGGTAACTGACGTATTGATCGTGGTAACTGACGTAATGATAACTGATGTAATGATCGTGGTAACTGACGTAATGATAACTGATGTAATGATCGGGGTAACTGATGTAATGATCGTGGTAACTGACGTAATGATCGTGGTAACTGACGTAATGATCGTGGTAACTGATGTAATGATCGTGGTAACTGACGTAATGATCGTGGTAACTGACGTAATGATCGTGGTAACTGATGTAATGATCGTGGTAACTGATGTAATGATCGGGTAACTGATGTAATGATCGTGGTAACTGACGTAATGATCGTGGTAACTGATGTAATGATCGTGGTAACTGACGTAATGATCGTGGTAACTGATGTAATGATCGTGGTAACTGACGTAATGATCGTGGTAACTGATCGTGGTAACTGATGTAATGATCGTGGTAACTGATGTAATGATAACGATGGTAACGTGGTAACTGACGTAATGATCGTGGTAACTGATGTAATGATCGTGGTAACTGATGTAGTGATCGTGGTAACTGATGTAATGATCGTGGTAACTGATGTAATGATCGTGGTAACTGACGAATGATCGTGGTAACTGATGTAATGATCGTGGTAACTGAGGTAATGATCGTGGTAACTGACGTATTGATAACTGACGTATGATCGTAAACTGAGGTAATGATCGTGGTAACTGATGTATAACTGATGTATGATCGGTAACTGACGTAATGATCGTGGTAACTGACGTAATGATCGTGGTAACTGATGTAATGATCGTGGTAACTGACGTAATGATCGTGGTAACTGATGTATTGATCGTGGTAATGATCGTGATCGTGGTAACTGAGGTAATGATCGTGGTAACTGACGTATTGATCGTGGTAACTGACGTAATGACGTGGTAACTGATGTAGTGATCGTGGTAACTGACGTAATGATAACTGATGTAATGATCGTGGTAACTGACGTAATGATCGTGGTAACTGATGTAATGATCGTGGTAACTGAGGTAATGATCGTGGTAACTGACGTATTGATAACTGACGTATTGATCGTGGTAACTGAGGTAATGATCGTGGTAACTGACGTATTGATCGTGGTAACTGACGTAATGATCGTGGTAACTGACGTAATGATCGTGGTAACTGACGTAATGATCGTGGTAACTGACGTAATGATCGTGGTAACTGATGTATTGATAACTGACGTAATGATCGTGGTAACTGAGGTAATGATCGTGGTAACTGACGTATTGATCGTGGTAACTGACGTAATGACGTGGTAACTGATGTAGTGATCGTGGTAACTGACGTAATGATAACTGATGTAATGATCGTGGTAACTGATGTAATGATCGTGGTAACTGATGTAATGATCGTGGTAACTGATGTAATGATCGTGGTAACTGACGTAATGATCGTGGTAACTGACGTATGATCGTGGTAACTGACGTAATGATCGTGGTAACTGATGTATTGATCGTAAACTGACGTAATGATCGTGGTAACTGACGTAATGATCGTGGTAACTGACGTAATGATCGTGGTAACTGACGTAATGATCGTGGTAACTGACGTAATGATCGTGGTAACTGATGTATTGATAACTGACGTAATGATCGTGGTAACTGAGGTAATGATCGTGGTAACTGACGTATTGATCGTGGTAACTGACGTAATGACGTGGTAACTGATGTAGTGATCGTGGTAACTGACGTAATGATAACTGATGTAATGATCGTGGTAACTGACGTAATGATCGTGGTAACTGACGTAATGATCGTGGTAACTGACGTAATGATCGTGGTAACTGATGTATTGATAACTGACGTAATGATCGTGGTAACTGAGGTAATGATCGTGGTAACTGATGTAATGATCGTGGTAACTGAGGTAATGATCGTGGTAACTGATGTAATGATCGTGGTAACTGAGGTAATGATCGTGGTAACTGATGTAATGATCGTGGTAACTGACGTAATGATCGTGGTAACTGATGTATTGATAACTGACGTAATGATCGTGGTAACTGAGGTAATGATCGTGGTAACTGACGTATTGATCGTGGTAACTGACGTAATGACGTGGTAACTGATGTAGTGATCGTGGTAACTGACGTAATGATAACTGATGTAATGATCGTGGTAACTGACGTAATGATCGTGGTAACTGATGTAATGATCGTGGTAACTGAGGTAATGATCGTGGTAACTGACGTATTGATAACTGATCGTGGTAACTGACGTAATGATCGTGGTAACTGACGTAATGATCGTGGTAACTGGTAACTGATGTAATGATCGGGTAACTGACGTAATGATCGTGGTAACTGACGTAATGATCGTGGTAACTGATGTATTGATAACTGACGTAATGATCGTGGTAACTGAGGTAATGATCGTGGTAACTGACGTATTGATCGTGGTAACTGACGTAATGACGTGGTAACTGATGTAGTGATCGTGGTAACTGACGTAATGATAACTGATGTAATGATCGTGGTAACTGACGTAATGATCGTGGTAACTGACGTAATGATCATGGTAACTGATGTAATGATCGTGGTAACTGACGTATTGATCGTGGTAACTGACGTAATGACGTGGTAACTGATGTAGTGATCGTGGTAACTGACGTAATGATAACTGATGTAATGATCGTGGTAACTGACGTAGTGATCGTGGTAACTGACGTAATGATCGTGGTAACTGATGTATTGATAACTGACGTAATGATCGTGGTAACTGAGGTAATGATCGTGGTAACTGATGTAATGATCGTGGTAACTGAGGTAATGATCGTGGTAACTGATGTAATGATCGTGGTAACTGAGGTAATGATCGTGGTAACTGATGTAATGATCGTGGTAACTGACGTAATGATCGTGGTAACTGATGTATTGATAACTGACGTAATGATCGTGGTAACTGAGGTAATGATCGTGGTAACTGACGTATTGATCGTGGTAACTGACGTATTGATAACTGACGTATTGATCGTGGTAACTGACGTAATGATCGTGGTAACTGACGTAATGATCGTGGTAACTGACGTAATGATCGTGGTAACTGATGTAATGATCGTGGTAACTGATGTAATGATCGTGGTAACTGATGTAATGATCGTGGTAACTGACGATTGATCGTGGTAACTGACGTAATGATAACTGATGTAGATCGTGGTAACTGACGAATGATAACTGATGTAATGATCGTGGTAACTGATGTAATGATCGTGGTAACTGACGTAATGATCGTGGTAACTGACGTAATGATCGTGGTAACTGATGTATTGATAACTGATGTAATGATCGTAACTGACGTAATGATCGTGGTAACTGATGTAATGATCGTGGTAACTGATGTCGTGGTAACTGATGTAATGATCGTGGTAACTGATGTAATGATCGTGGTAACTGATGTATTGAACTGACGAATGATCGTGGTAACTGATGTAATGATCGTGGTAACTGACGTAATGATCGTGGTAACTGATGTAATGATCGTGGTAACTGACGTAATGATCGTGGTAACTGACGTATGATCGTGGTAACTGATGTAATGATCGTGGTAACTGACGTAATGATCGTGGTAACTGACGTAATGATCGTGGTAACTGACGTAATGATCGTGGTAACTGAGGTATTGATCGTGGTAACTGACGAATGATAACTGTATTGATCGTGGTAACTGACGTAATGATCGTGGTAACTGATGTAATGATCGTGGTAACTGACGTAATGACGTGGTAACTGATGTAGTGATCGTGGTAACTGACGTAATGATAACTGATGTAATGATCGTGGTAACTGACGTAATGATCGTGGTAACTGATGTAATGATCGTGGTAACTGAGGTAATGATCGTGGTAACTGATGTATCGTGATAACTGACGATGATCGTGGTAACTGACGTAATGATCGTGGTAACTGATGTAATGATAACTGATGATGATCGTAACGATGATCGTGGTAACTGATGTAATGATCGTGGTAACTGACGAATGATCGTGGTAACTGATGTAATGATCGTGGTAACTGACGAATGATCGTGGTAACTGATGTAATGATCGTGGTAACTGATGTAATGATCGTGGTAACTGATGTAATGATCGTGGTAACTGAGGTAATGATCGTGGTAACTGACGATTGATAACTGATGTAATGATCGTGGTAACTGAGGTAATGATCGTGGTAACTGACGTATGATCGTGGTAACTGACGTAATGATCGTGGTAACTGACGTAATGATCGTGGTAACTGACGTAATGATCGTGGTAACTGACGTAATGATCGTGGTAACTGACGTAATGATCGTGGTAACTGATGTATTGATAACTGACGTAATGATCGTGGTAACTGAGGTAATGATCGTGGTAACTGACGTAATGATCGTGGTAACTGAGGTAATGATCGTGGTAACTGACGTGATGATAACTGATGTATGATCGTGGTAACTGACGTAATGATCGTGGTAACTGATGTAATGATCGTGGTAACTGACGTAATGATAACTGATAATGATCGTGGTAACTGATAACTGAATGATCGTGGTAACTGATGTAATGATCGTGGTAACTGACGTATTGATCGATGACGATCGGGTAACTGACGAATGATCGTGGTAACTGACGTAATGATCGTGGTAACTGATGTAATGATCGTGGTAACTGACGATTGATCGTGGTAACTGACGAATGATCGTGGTAACTGATGTAATGATCGTGGTAACTGACGAATGATAACTGATGTAATGATCGTGGTAACTGATGTAATGATCGTGGTAACTGATGTAATGATCGTGGTAACTGACGTAATGATCGTGGTAACTGATGTATGATAACTGACGAATGATCGTGGTAACTGAGGTAATGATCGTGGTAACTGATGTAATGATCGTGGTAACTGATGTAATGATCGTGGTAACTGATGTAATGATCGTGGTAACTGATAATGATCGTGGTAACTGATGTAATGATCGTGGTAACTGACGTAATGATCGTGGTAACTGATGTAATGATAACTCGTGATCGTAACTGAGGTAATGATCGTGGTAACTGACGTAATGATCGTGGTAACTGACGTAATGATCGTGGTAACTGATGTAATGATCGTGGTAACTGACGTAATGATAACTGATGTAATGATCGTGGTAACTGACGAATGATCGTGGTAACTGATGTAATGATCGTGGTAACTGAGGTAATGATCGTGGTAACTGACGATGATAACTGACGTGATCGTAACTGATGTAATGATCGTGGTAACTGACGTAATGATCGTGGTAACTGACGTAATGATCGTGGTAACTGACGTAATGATCGTGGTAACTGATGTATTGATAACTGACGTAATGATCGTGGTAACTGAGGTAATGATCGTGGTAACTGACGTATTGATCGTGGTAACTGACGTAATGACGTGGTAACTGATGTAGTGATCGTGGTAACTGACGTAATGATAACTGATGTAATGATCGTGGTAACTGACGTAATGATCGTGGTAACTGATGTAATGATCGTGGTAACTGAGGTAATGATCGTGGTAACTGACGTATTGATAACTGACGTATTGATCGTGGTAACTGAGGTAATGATCGTGGTAACTGACGTATTGATCGTGGTAACTGGCGTAATGATCGTGGTAACTGACGTAATGATCGTGGTAACTGACGTAATGATCGTGGTAACTGACGTAATGATCGTGGTAACTGATGTATTGATAACTGACGTAATGATCGTGGTAACTGAGGTAATGATCGTGGTAACTGACGTATTGATCGTGGTAACTGACGTAATGACGTGGTAACTGATGTAGTGATCGTGGTAACTGACGTAATGATAACTGATGTAATGATCGTGGTAACTGACGTAATGATCGTGGTAACTGATGTAATGATCGTGGTAACTGACGTAATGATCGTGGTAACTGATGTAATGATAACTGACGTAATGATCGTGGTAACTGACGGTAATGATCGTGGTAACTGATGTAATGATCGTGGTAACTGAGTAATGATCGTGGTAACTGATGTAATGATCGTGGTAACTGAGGTAATGATCGTGGTAACTGATGTAATGATCGTGGTAACTGACGTAATGATCGTGGTAACTGACGTAATGATCGTAACTGACGTAATGATCGTGGTAACTGACGGTAATGATCGTGGTAACTGACGTAATGATCGTGGTAACTGATGATCGTGGTAACTGATGTAATGATCGTGGTAACTGAGGTAATGATCGTGGTAACTGATGTAATGATCGTGGTAACTGACGTAATGATCGTGGTAACTGATGTAATGATCGTGGTAACTGACGAAATGATCGTGGTAACTGAGGTATTGATCGTGGTAACTGATGTAATGATCGTGGTAACTGAGGTAATGATCGTGGTAACTGACGAATGATAACTGATGGTAACTGAACTGACGTAATGATCGTGGTAACTGATGTATGATCGTGGTAACTGATGTAATGATCGTGGTAACTGACGTATTGATCGTGGTAACTGACGTAATGATAACTGATGTATTGATCGTAACTGACGTATTGATCGTGGTAACTGATGTAATGATCGTGGTAACTGACGTAATGATCGTGGTAACTGACGTAATGATCGTGGTAACTGATGTAGTGATCGTGGTAACTGACGTAATGATAACTGATGTAATGATCGTAACTGACGTAATGATCGTGGTAACTGATGTAATGATCGTGGTAACTGAGGTATTGATCGTGGTAACTGACGTAATGATAACTGATGTATTGATCGTGGTAACTGACGTAATGATCGTGGTAACTGATGTAATGATCGTGGTAACTGATGTAATGATCGTGGTAACTGATGTATTGATAACTGACGATGATCGTGGTAACTGAGGTAATGATCGTGGTAACTGATGTAATGATCGTGGTAACTGACGTATGATCGTGGTAACTGAGGTAATGATCGTGGTAACTGATGTAATGATCGTGGTAACTGACGTAATGATCGTGGTAACTGATGTATTGATAACTGACGTAATGATCGTGGTAACTGAGGTAATGATCGTGGTAACTGACGTATTGATCGTGGTAACTGACGTAATGACGTGGTAACTGATGTAGTGATCGTGGTAACTGACGTAATGATAACTGATGTAATGATCGTGGTAACTGACGTAATGATCGTGGTAACTGATGTAATGATCGTGGTAACTGAGGTAATGATCGTGGTAACTGACGTATTGATAACTGACGTATTGATCGTGGTAACTGAGGTAATGATCGTGGTAACTGACGTATTGATCGTGGTAACTGGCGTAATGATCGTGGTAACTGACGTAATGATCGTGGTAACTGATGTAATGATCGTGGTAACTGACGTAATGATCGTGGTAACTGATGTAATGATCGTGGTAACTGATGTATTGATAACTGACGTAACTGATCGTGGGGTAACTGAGGTAATGATCGTGGTAACTGACGTATTGATCGTGGTAACTGACGTAATGACGTGGTAACTGATGTAGTGATCGTGGTAACTGACGTAATGATAACTGATGTAATGATCGTGGTAACTGATGTAGTGATCGTGGTAACTGACGTAGTGATCGTGGTAACTGACGTAATGATCGTGGTAACTGATGTAACTGATAACTGACGATGATCGTGGTAACTGAGGTAATGATCGTGGTAACTGATGTAATGATCGTGGTAACTGAGGTAATGATCGTGGTAACTGATGTAATGATCGTGGTAACTGAGGTAATGATCGTGGTAACTGATGTAATGATCGTGGTAACTGACGTAATGATCGTGGTAACTGATGTATTGATAACTGACGTAATGATCGTGGTAACTGAGGTAATGATCGTGGTAACTGACGTATTGATCGTGGTAACTGACGTATTGATAACTGACGTATTGATCGTGGTAACTGACGTAATGATCGTGGTAACTGACGTATTGATCGTGGTAACTGACGTAATGATCGTGGTAACTGACGTAATGATCGTGGTAACTGACGTAATGATCATGGTAACTGATGTAATGATCGTGGTAACTGACGTATTGATCGTGGTAACTGACGTAATGACGTGGTAACTGATGTAGTGATCGTGGTAACTGACGTAATGATAACTGATGTAATGATCGTGGTAACTGATGTAGTGATCGTGGTAACTGACGTAGTGATCGTGGTAACTGACGTAATGATCGTGGTAACTGATGTATTGATAACTGACGTAATGATCGTGGTAACTGAGGTAATGATCGTGGTAACTGATGTAATGATCGTGGTAACTGAGGTAATGATCGTGGTAACTGATGTAATGATCGTGGTAACTGAGGTAATGATCGTGGTAACTGATGTAATGATCGTGGTAACTGACGTAATGATCGTGGTAACTGATGTATTGATAACTGACGTAATGATCGTGGTAACTGAGGTAATGATCGTGGTAACTGATGTAATGATCGTGGTAACTGAGGTAATGATCGTGGTAACTGATGTAATGATCGTGGTAACTGACGTAATGATCGTGGTAACTGAGTAATCGTGGTAACTGATGTAATGATCGTGGTAACTGACGTAATGATCGTGGTAACTGACGTAATGATAACTGATGGATAACTGACGTAATGATCGTGGTAACTGATGTAATGATCGTGGTAACTGACGTATGATCGTGGTAACTGACGTATTGATCGTGGTAACTGAGGTAATGATCGTGGTAACTGATGTAATGATCGTGGTAACTGACGTAATGATAACTGATGTATTGATCGTGGTAACTGACGTATTGATCGTGGTAACTGATGTAATGATCGTGGTAACTGACGTATTGATCGTGGTAACTGACGTAATGACGTGGTAACTGATGTAGTGATCGTGGTAACTGACGTAATGATAACTGATGTAATGATCGTGGTAACTGACGTAATGATCGTGGTAACTGATGTAATGATCGTGGTAACTGAGGTAATGATCGTGGTAACTGACGTATTGATAACTGACGTATTGATCGTGGTAACTGAGGTAATGATCGTGGTAACTGATGTAATGATCGTGGTAACTGACGTAATGATCGTGGTAACTGACGTAATGATCGTGGTAACTGACGTAATGATCGTGGTAACTGACGTAATGATCGTGGTAACTGACGTAATGATCGTGGTAACTGATGTATTGATAACTGACGTAATGATCGTGGTAACTGAGGTAATGATCGTGGTAACTGACGTAATGATCGTGGTAACTGAGGTATTGATCGTGGTAACTGATGTAATGATCGTGGTAACTGAGGTAATGATCGTGGTAACTGACGTAATAACTGATGTATTGATCGTGGTAACTGACGTATTGATCGTGGTAACTGATGTAATGATCGTGGTAACTGACGTATTGATCGTGGTAACTGACGAATGATAACTGATGTATTGATCGTGGTAACTGAGGTATTGATCGTGGTAACTGATGTAATGATCGTGGTAACTGATGTAGTAACTGACGTAATGATCGTGGTAACTGATGTATTGATAACTGAGGTATTGATCGTGGTAACTGATGTAATGATCGTGGTAACTGAGGTATTGATCGTGGTAACTGATGTAATGATCGTGGTAACTGATGTAGATCGTGGTAACTGACGTATGATCGTGGTAACTGACGTGATCGTGGTAACTGACGTAATGATCGTGGTAACTGACGTATTGATCGTGGTAACTGACGTAATGATCGTGGTAACTGACGTAATGATCGTGGTAACTGACGTAATGATCGTGGTAACTGATGTAATGATCGTGGTAACTGACGATTGATCGTGGTAACTGACGTAATGATCGGGTAACTGATGTAATGATCGTGGTAACTGACGTAATGATCGTGGTAACTGATGTAATGATCGTGGTAACTGACGTAATGATCGTGGTAACTGATGTAATGATCGTGGTAACTGAGGTAATGATCGTGGTAACTGATGTAATGATCGTGGTAACTGACGTAATGATCGTGGTAACTGATGTAATGATCGTGGTAACTGAGCGTAATGATCGTGGTAACTGACGTAATGATCGTGGTAACTGAGGTAATGATCGTGGTAACTGACGTAATGATCGTGGTAACTGACGTATTGATAACTGACGAATTGATCGTGGTAACTGACGTATTGATCGTGGTAACTGATGTAATGATCGTGGTAACTGACGTATTGATCGTGGTAACTGATGTAATGATCGTGGTAACTGACGTATTGATCGTGGTAACTGATGTATTGATCGTGGTAACTGAGGTATTGATCGTGGTAACTGACGTAATGATAACTGATGTATTGATCGTGGTAACTGACGTATTGATCGTGGTAACTGATGTAATGATCGTGGTAACTGACGTATTGATCGTGGTAACTGACGTAATGACGTGGTAACTGATGTAGTGATCGTGGTAACTGACGTAATGATAACTGATGTAATGATCGTGGTAACTGACGTAATGATCGTGGTAACTGACGTAATGATCGTGGTAACTGATGTAATGATAACTGACGTAGTGATCGTGGTAACTGACGTATTGATCGTGGTAACTGACGAATGATCGTGGTAACTGATGTAATGATCGTGGTAACTGACGTATTGATCGTGGTAACTGACGTAATGATCGTGGTAACTGATGTAATGATCGTGGTAACTGATGTAGTGATCGTGGTAACTGACGTAATGATAACTGATGTAATGATCGTGGTAACTGATGTATTGATCGTGGTAACTGACGTATTGATCGTGGTAACTGACGTATTGATCGTGGTAACTGATGTAATGATCGTGGTAACTGACGTAATGATCGTGGTAACTGACGTAATGATCGTGGTAACTGATGTAATGATCGTGGTAACTGAGGTAATGATCGTGGTAACTGACGTATTGATAACTGACGTATTGATCGTGGTAACTGAGGTAATGATCGTGGTAACTGACGTATTGATCGTGGTAACTGGCGTAATGATCGTGGTAACTGACGTAATGATCGTGGTAACTGACGTAATGATCGTGGTAACTGACGTAATGATCGTGGTAACTGACGTAATGATCGTGGTAACTGATGTATTGATAACTGACGTAATGATCGTGGTAACTGAGGTAATGATCGTGGTAACTGATGTAATGATCGTGGTAACTGACGTAATGATCGTGGTAACTGAGGTATTGATCGTGGTAACTGATGTAATGATCGTGGTAACTGAGGTAATGATCGTGGTAACTGACGTATTGATAACTGACGTATTGATCGTGGTAACTGACGTATTGATCGTGGTAACTGATGTAATGATCGTGGTAACTGACGTATTGATCGTGGTAACTGACGTAATGATAACTGATGTATTGATCGTGGTAACTGCCGTATTGATCGTGGTAACTGATGTAATGATCGTGGTAACTGATGTAGTGATAACTGACGTATTGATCGTGGTAACTGATGTATTGATAACTGAGGTATTGATCGTGGTAACTGATGTAATGATCGTGGTAACTGAGGTATTGATCGTGGTAACTGATGTAGTGATAACTGACGTATTGATCGTGGTAACTGACGTATTGATAACTGACGATGATCGTGGTAACTGACGTAATGATCGTGGTAACTGATGTATGATCGTGGTAACTGACGTAATGATCGTGGTAACTGATGTAATGATCGTGGTAACTGACGTAATGATCGTGGTAACTGATGTAATGATGGCAACTCCTACGGATCAACAGCACTGCACCCCAACAGAACTCGTGGTAACCTTCCCCATTTCTCCTTCTCCCAAATCCATTCAGCTGAAGTTCTGAAAGAGCTGAAAAATCTGGTACCCCTGATTCAAATCAATCGGGCTAACAATCTGGACCCTTTCTTTCTAAAATTATCTGTAACTGACCACCCCTATTACTAGCCTGTAACTGTGTCATCTGAGATCGTGGTAACTGACAGCTGCGGTCATCCCCCTCTTCAAAGGGGGAACTCTTGACCCAAACTGCTAGACCTATATCTATCCTACCATGCCTTTCTAAGGTCTTCGGTAAAGCCAAGACAACAAACAGATTACCGACCATTTCGAATCTCACCATAACTTCTCTGCTATGAATCTGGTTTAGAGCTGGTCATGGGTGCACCTCAGCCACGCTCAACTGGTCCTAAACGATAACTTAACCGCCATCGATAAGAAACATTACTGTGCAGCCGTATTGATCTGGCCAAGGCTTTCGATGATCAACCACCACATCCTCATCGGCAGACTGATCTTGGTTTCTCAAATGATTGCCTCGCCTGGTTCACCAACGTTCTCTGATAAGTTCAGTGAAATCGGAGGGTCTGTTGATGGCAGTCTCTATGGGGGTAACAGGGTTCACTTGGACCGATCTCTTCTCTGTATACATCAATGATCGCTCTAACTGCTGGTAAGTCTCTGATAACTGATGCAGACGAATGATCTGTAACTGAGGCCCTTCTTTGACACTGTGTTAACAACCCTCCAGGCAAGCTTCAACTGCCATGTAACTCTCCTTCCGTGGCCTCCAATTGCTCTTAAATACAAGTAAAACTAAATGCATGCTCTTCAACCGATCGTACCTGCACCTACCCGCCTGTAACCAACATCACTACTCTGGACGGCTCTGACTTAGAATCGTGGACAACTAACTTAGGTGTCTGGTTAGACTGTAAACTAACTGACCCAATGAAACATCTCCAATCCAAAGTTAAATAACTGACGTATATCGCAACAAACATCCTTCACTCATACTGCCAAACATACCCTTGTAAAATGATCATCCTACCAACTGACTTTAACTGCGATGATTTACAAAATAACCTGAGCAATAATGATCGGATGCAGTCTAACAGTGATCCGCTTTGTCAATGAAAGCCCCATATACTGGTAACCTGTACGCTCTCGTTGGCTGATCGTGGTAACTGTGCCAAACCCACTGGCTCCATGTCATCTAAAGACCCTGCTAGGTAAAGTCGTGGTAATCTCAGCTCGATCGTGGTCACCATAGCATCTCCCACCTGAGGTAATGATCGTGGTAAAACCAATTCTTTCTTTGGCCGTAATGATCGTTCTAACTGACCAATGACTGGAACGAACTGAAAATCTCTTAAATTGGAAACACTTATCTCCCTCACTAGCTTTAACCAACTGATCAGAGTAACTGACAGATTACTGCACCTCATAGCCCACCTATAACTTAGCCCAAACAACTACCTCTTTCCCAACTGTATAACTTTATTTATTTATTTTGCTCCTTTGACCCCATTATTTTTATTTCTACTTTGCACATTCTTCCATTGCAATACTACCATTCCAGTGTTTTAACTGCTATATTGTATAACTGACCACCATGGCCTTTTTGCCTTTACCTCCTTCTCACCTAATTAACTCGTATTGATAAGACTTGTTTTTTTATCGTGGTAACTGTTTTATTGACTGTGTTTGTTTTACTGATGTGTAACTGATGTCGTAACTGTATGTGTCGAACTGCTTGATCGTGGTAACTGTAAATGAGAACTTGTTCTCAACTGATTACCTGGTAAATAAAGGTGAAATAAAATAAATAAATAATAAAATGATCGTGGTAACTGACGTATTGATCGTGGTAACTGACGTAATGACGTGGTAACTGATGTAGTGATCGTGGTAACTGACGTAATAATAACTGATGTAATGATCGTGGTAACTGACGTAGTGATCGTGGTAACTGATGTAATGATCGTGGTAACTGATGTAATGATCGTGGTAACTGACGTATTGATCGTGGTAACTGACGTAATGATCGTGGTAACTGATGTAATGATCGTGGTAACTGATGTAGTGATCGTGGTAACTGACGTAATGATAACTGATGTAATGATCGTGGTAACTGATGTATTGATCGTGGTAACTGACGTATTGATCGTGGTAACTGACGTATTGATCGTGGTAACTGACGTAATGATCGTGGTAACTGATGTAATGATCGTGGTAACTGAGGTAATGATCGTGGTAACTGACGTATTGATAACTGACGTATTGATCGTGGTAACTGAGGTAATGATCGTGGTAACTGACGTATTGATCGTGGTAACTGAGCGTAATGATCGTGGTAACTGACGTAATGATCGTGGTAACTGACGTAATGATCGTGGTAACTGACGTAATGATCGTGGTAACTGACGTAATGATCGTGGTAACTGATGTAATGATCGTGGTAACTGAGGTAATGATCGTGGTAACTGACGTAATGATAACTGATAACTGATCGATTGATCGTGGTAACTGAGGTAATGATCGTGGTAACTGACGTATTGATCGTGGTAACTGGCGTAATGATCGTGGTAACTGACGTAATGATCGTGGTAACTGACGTAATGATCGTGGTAACTGACGTAATGATCGTGGTAACTGATGTATTGATAACTGACGTAATGATCGTGGTAACTGAGGTAATGATCGTGGTAACTGATGTAATGATCGTGGTAACTGACGTAATGATCGTGGTAACTGAGGTATTGATCGTGGTAACTGATGTAATGATCGTGGTAACTGAGGTAATGATCGTGGTAACTGACGTAATGATCGTGGTAACTGACGTATTGATCGTGGTAACTGATGTAATGATCGTGGTAACTGAGGTATTGATCGTGGTAACTGACGTAATGATAACTGATGTATTGATCGTGGTAACTGACGTATTGATCGTGGTAACTGATGTAATGATCGTGGTAACTGATGTAGTGATAACTGACGTATTGATCGTGGTAACTGACGTATTGATAACTGACGTATTGATCGTGGTAACTGACGTAATGATCGTGGTAACTGACGTAATGATCGTGGTAACTGACGTAATGATCGTGGTAACTGACGTAATGATCGTGGTAACTGAGGTATTGATCGTGGTAACTGATGTAATGATCGTGGTAACTGACGTATTGATCGTGGTAACTGACGTAATGACGTGGTAACTGATGTAGTGATCGTGGTAACTGACGTAATGATAACTGATGTAATGATCGTGGTAACTGACGTAGTGATCGTGGTAACTGACGTATTGATCGTGGTAACTGATGTAATGATAACTGACGTATTGATCGTGGTAACTGATGTATTGATCGTGGTAACTGCCGTAATGATCGTGGTAACTGACGTAATGATCGTGGTAACTGACGTAATGATCGTGGTAACTGACGTAATGATCGTGGTAACTGACGTAATGATCGTGGTAACTGATGTATTGATCGTGGTAACTGATGTAATGATCGTGGTAACTGAGGTATTGATCGTGGTAACTGACGTAATGATAACTGATGTATTGATCGTGGTAACTGACGTATTGATCGTGGTAACTGATGTAATGATCGTGGTAACTGACGTATTGATCGTGGTAACTGATGTATTGATCGTGGTAACTGAGGTATTGATCGTGGTAACTGACGTAATGATAACTGATGTATTGATCGTGGTAACTGACGTATTGATCGTGGTAACTGATGTAATGATCGTGGTAACTGACGTATTGATCGTGGTAACTGACGTAATGACGTGGTAACTGATGTAGTGATCGTGGTAACTGACGTAATAATAACTGATGTAATGATCGTGGTAACTGACGTATTGATCGTGGTAACTGACGTAATGATCGTGGTAACTGATGTAATGATCGTGGTAACTGATGTAGTGATCGTGGTAACTGACGTAATGATAACTGATGTAATGATCGTGGTAACTGATGTATTGATCGTGGTAACTGACGTATTGATCGTGGTAACTGACGTAATGATCGTGGTAACTGATGTAATGATCGTGGTAACTGACGTAATGATCGTGGTAACTGACGTAATGATCGTGGTAACTGATGTAATGATCGTGGTAACTGACGTAATGATCGTGGTAACTGACGTATTGATAACTGACGTATTGATCGTGGTAACTGAGGTAATGATCGTGGTAACTGACGTATTGATAACTGACGTATTGATCGTGGTAACTGAGGTAATGATCGTGGTAACTGACGTATTGATCGTGGTAACTGGCGTATTGATCGTGGTAACTGAGGTAATGATCGTGGTAACTGACGTATTGATCGTGGTAACTGGCGTAATGATCGTGGTAACTGACGTAATGATCGTGATAACTGACGTAATGATCGTGGTAACTGACGTAATGATCGTGGTAACTGACGTAATGATCGTGGTAACTGATGTATTGATAACTGACGTAATGATCGTGGTAACTGAGGTAATGATCGTGGTAACTGACGTAATGATCGTGGTAACTGACGTATTGATAACTGACGTAATGATCGTGGTAACTGATGTATTGATAACTGACGTAATGATCGTGGTAACTGATGTATTGATAACTGACGTAATGATCGTGGTAACTGACGTAATGATCGTGGTAACTGATGTATTGATAACTGACGTAATGATCGTGGTAACTGACGTAATGATCGTGGTAACTGACGTAATGATCGTGGTAACTGACGTATTGATAACTGACGATTGGTAACTGAGGTAATGATCGTGGTAACTGACGTATTGATCGTGGTAACTGGCGTAATGATCGTGGTAACTGACGTAATGATCGTGGTAACTGACGTAATGATCGTGGTAACTGACGTAATGATCATGGTAACTGACGTAATGATCGTGGTAACTGATGTATTGATAACTGACGTAATGATCGTGGTAACTGAGGTAATGATCGTGGTAACTGATGTAATGATCGTGGTAACTGATGTAATGATCGTGGTAACTGAGGTATTGATCGTGGTAACTGATGTAATGATCGTGGTAACTGACGTAATGATCGTGGTAACTGATGTATTGATAACTGACGTAATGATCGTGGTAACTGACGTATTGATCGTGGTAACTGACGTAATGATCGTGGTAACTGATGTAATGATCGTGGTAACTGACGTAATGATAACTGATGTAATGATCGTGGTAACTGACGTATTGATCGTGGTAACTGATGTAATGATCGTGGTAACTGACGTATTGATCGTGGTAACTGACGTAATGATAACTGATGTATTGATCGTGGTAACTGCCGTATTGATCGTGGTAACTGATGTAATGATCGTGGTAACTGATGTAGTGATAACTGACGTATTGATCGTGGTAACTGATGTATTGATAACTGAGGTATTGATCGTGGTAACTGATGTAATGATCGTGGTAACTGAGGTATTGATCGTGGTAACTGACGTAATGATAACTGATGTATTGATCGTGGTAACTGACGTATTGATCGTGGTAACTGATGTAATGATCGTGGTAACTGACGTAATGATCGTGGTAACTGAGGTAATGATCGTGGTAACTGACGTAATGATCGTGGTAACTGACGTATTGATCGTGGTAACTGACGTAATGATCGTGGTAACTGACGTAATGATCGTGGTAACTGAGGTATTGATCGTGGTAACTGATGTAATGATCGTGGTAACTGACGTATTGATCGTGGTAACTGACGTAATGATCGTGGTAACTGATGTAATGATCGTGGTAACTGACGTATTGATAACTGACGTATTGATCGTGGTAACTGAGGTAATGATCGTGGTAACTGACGTAATGATCGTGGTAACTGATGCGTATGATCGTGATAACTGACGTAATGATCGTAACTGACGTAATGATCGTGGTAACTGACGTAATGATCGTGGTAACTGACGTAATGATCGTGGTAACTGACGTAATGATCGTGGTAACTGATGTATTGATAACTGACGTAATGATCGTGGTAACTGAGGTAATGATCGTGGTAACTGACGTAATGATCGTGGTAACTGACGTATTGATAACTGACGTAATGATCGTGGTAACTGATGTATTGATAACTGACGTAATGATCGTGGTAACTGATGTATTGATAACTGACGTAATGATCGTGGTAACTGACGTAATGATCGTGGTAACTGATGTATTGATAACTGACGTAATGATCGTGGTAACTGACGTAATGATCGTGGTAACTGACGTAATGATCGTGGTAACTGACGTATTGATAACTGACGTATTGATCGTGGTAACTGAGGTAATGATCGTGGTAACTGACGTATTGATCGTGGTAACTGGCGTAATGATCGTGGTAACTGACGTAATGATCGTGGTAACTGACGTAATGATCGTGGTAACTGACGTAATGATCATGGTAACTGACGTAATGATCGTGGTAACTGATGTATTGATAACTGACGTAATGATCGTGGTAACTGAGGTAATGATCGTGGTAACTGATGTAATGATCGTGGTAACTGACGTAATGATCGTGGTAACTGAGGTATTGATCGTGGTAACTGATGTAATGATCGTGGTAACTGAGGTAATGATCGTGGTAACTGACGTATTGATAACTGACGTATTGATCGTGGTAACTGACGTATTGATCGTGGTAACTGATGTAATGATCGTGGTAACTGACGAATTGATCGTGGTAACTGACGTAATGATAACTGATGTAATGATCGTGGTAACTGACGTACTGGTAACTGATGTAATGATCGTCTGATGTAGTGATAACTGACGTAATGATCGTGGTAACTGATGTATTGATAACTGAGGTATTGATCGTGGTAACTGATGTAATGATCGTGGTAACTGAGGTAATGATCGTGGTAACTGAACTGTGATCGTGGTAACTGATGTAATGATCGTGGTAACTGACGTAATGATCGTGGTAACTGATGTAATGATCGTGGTAACTGATGTAATGATCGGGTAACTGACGATTGATCGTGGTAACTGATGTAATGATCGTGGTAACTGACGTATTGATCGTGGTAACTGACGTAATGATCGTGGTAACTGATGTAATGATCGTGGTAACTGACGTAATGATCGTGGTAACTGATGTAATGATCGTGGTAACTGACGTAATGATCGTGGTAACTGATGTATTGATCGTGGTAACTGACGTATTGATCGTGGTAACTGATGTAATGATAACTGATGTATTGATCGTGGTAACTGACGAATTGATCGTGGTAACTGATGTAATGATCGTGGTAACTGATATTGATCGTGGTAACTGATGTAATGATCGTGGTAACTGATGTAATGATCGTGGTAACTGATGTAATGATAACTGATGTAATGATCGTGGTAACTGACGTGATAACTGATGTAATGATCGTGGTAACTGACGTAATGATCGTGGTAACTGACGAATGATCGTAACTGACGTATTGATCGTGGTAACTGATGTAATGATCGTGGTAACTGAGGTATTGATCGTGGTAACTGACGTAATGATAACTGATGTATTGATCGTGGTAACTGATGTATTGATCGTGGTAACTGATGTAATGATCGTGGTAACTGACGTAATGATCGTGGTAACTGACGTAATGATCGTGGTAACTGATGTAATGATCGTGGTAACTGACGTAATGATAACTGATGTAATGATCGTGGTAACTGACGTATTGATCGTGGTAACTGACGTAATGATCGTGGTAACTGACGTAATGATCGTGGTAACTGACGTAATGATCGTGGTAACTGATGTAATGATCGTGGTAACTGACGTATTGATCGTGGTAACTGATGTATTGATCGTGGTAACTGAGGTATTGATCGTGGTAACTGACGTAATGATAACTGATGTATTGATCGTGGTAACTGACGTATTGATCGTGGTAACTGATGTAATGATCGTGGTAACTGACGTAATGATCGTGGTAACTGATGTAATGATCGTGGTAACTGATGTAATGATCGTGGTAACTGACGTAATGATCGTGGTAACTGATGTAATGATCGTGGTAACTGACGTAATGATCGTGGTAACTGACGTAATGATCGTGGTAACTGACGTAATGATCGTGGTAACTGACGTAATGATCGTGGTAACTGACGTATGATCGTGGTAACTGATGTATTGATCGTGGTAACTGAGGTATTGATCGTGGTAACTGACGTAATGATAACTGATGTATTGATCGTGGTAACTGACGTATTGATCGTGGTAACTGATGTAATGATCGTGGTAACTGACGTATTGATCGTGGTAACTGACGTAATGATAACTGATGTAATGATCGTGGTAACTGACGTAATGATAACTGATGTAATGATCGTGGTAACTGACGTATTGATCATGGTAACTGACGTATTGATCATGGTAACTGACGTATTGATCGTGGTAACTGACGTAATGATCGTGGTAACTGATGTAATGATCGTGGTAACTGATGTAGTGATCGTGGTAACTGACGTAATGATCGTGGTAACTGATGTATTGATAACTGATCGTGGTAACTGATGTAATGATCGTGGTAACTGATGTAGATCGTGGTAATGATCGTGGTAACTGACGTAATGATCGTGGTAACTGACGTAATGATCGTGGTAACTGATGTAATGATCGTGGTAACTGAGGTAATGATCGTGGTAACTGATGTAATGATCGTGGTAACTGAGGTAATGATCGTGGTAACTGACGTATTGATAACTGACGTATTGATCGTGGTAACTGAGGTAATGATCGTGGTAACTGACGTAATGATCGTGGTAACTGACGTAATGATCGTGGTAACTGACGTAATGGTAACTGACGTATTGATCGTGGTAACTGACGTAATGATCGTGGTAACTGACGTAATGATCGTGGTAACTGACGTAATGATAACTGACGTATTGATCGTGGTAACTGATGTATTGATCGTGGTAACTGACGTAATGATCGTGGTAACTGACGTAATGATCGTGGTAACTGACGTAATGATCGTGGTAACTGATGTATTGATAACTGACGTAATGATCGTGGTAACTGATGTAATGATCGTGGTAACTGACGTATTGATCGTGGTAACTGATGTAATGATCGTGGTAACTGACGTAATGATCGTGGTAACTGATGTAATGATCGTGGTAACTGATGTAATGATCGTGGTAACTGACGTAATGATCGTGGTAACTGATGTAATGATCGTGGTAACTGATGTAATGATCGTGGTAACTGACGTAATGATCGTGGTAACTGATGTATTGATAACTGACGTAATGATCGTGGTAACTGAGGTAATGATCGTGGTAACTGATGTAATGATCGTGGTAACTGGCGTATTGATCGTGGTAACTGAGGTAATGATCGTGGTAACTGACGTAATGATCGTGATAACTGACGTAATGATCGTGGTAACTGACGTAATGATCGTGGTAACTGACGTAATGATCGTGGTAACTGATGTATTGATAACTGACGTAATGATCGTGGTAACTGAGGTAATGATCGTGGTAACTGACGTAATGATCGTGGTAACTGACGTATTGATAACTGACGTAATGATCGTGGTAACTGATGTATTGATAACTGACGTAATGATCGTGGTAACTGATGTATTGATAACTGACGTAATGATCGTGGTAACTGATGTATTGATAACTGACGTAATGATCGTGGTAACTGATGTAATGATCGTGGTAACTGACGTAATGATCGTGGTAACTGACGTGTAATGATTGATCGTGGTAACTGAGGTAATGATCGTGGTAACTGACGTATTGATCGTGGTAACTGGCGTAATGATCGTGGTAACTGATGTAATGATCGTGGTAACTGACGTAATGATCGTGGTAACTGACGTAATGATCGTAACTGACGTAATGATCGTGGTAACTGATGTATTGATAACTGACGTAATGATCGTGGTAACTGATGTAATGATCGTGGTAACTGATGTAATGATCGTGGTAACTGATGTAATGATCGTGGTAACTGACGTATTGATCGTGGTAACTGATGTAATGATCGTGGTAACTGATGTAATGATCGTGGTAACTGACGTATTGATAACTGACGTATTGATCGTGGTAACTGACGTATTGATCGTGGTAACTGATGTAATGATCGTGGTAACTGACGTATTGATCGTGGTAACTGACGTAATGATAACTGATGTAATGATCGTAACTGATGTATGATCGTGGTAACTGATGTAATGATCGTGGTAACTGATGTAGTGATAACTGATGTATTGATCGTGGTAACTGATGTATTGATAACTGAGGTATTGATCGTGGTAACTGACGTATTGATCGTGGTAACTGAGGTAATGATCGTGGTAACTGACGTATTGATAACTGACGTATTGATCGTGGTAACTGACGTAATGATCGTGGTAACTGACGTAATGATCGTGGTAACTGACGTAATGATCGTGGTAACTGACGTAATGATCGTGGTAACTGAGGTATTGATCGTGGTAACTGATGTAATGATCGTGGTAACTGACGTATTGATCGTGGTAACTGACGTAATGATCGTGGTAACTGATGTAATGATCGTGGTAACTGACGTAATGATCGTGGTAACTGACGTAATGATCGTGGTAACTGACGTAATGATCGTGGTAACTGATGTATTGATCGTGGTAACTGAGGTATTGATCGTGGTAACTGACGTAATGATAACTGATGTATTGATCGTGGTAACTGACGTATTGATCGTGGTAACTGATGTAATGATCGTGGTAACTGACGTATTGATCGTGGTAACTGACGTAATGACGTGGTAACTGATGTAGTGATCGTGGTAACTGACGTAATGATAACTGATGTAATGATCGTGGTAACTGACGTAATGATAACTGATGTAATGATCGTGGTAACTGACGTATTGATCATGGTAACTGACGTAGTGATCGTGGTAACTGACGTATTGATCGTGGTAACTGATGTATTGATCGTGGTAACTGAGGTATTGATCGTGGTAACTGACGTAATGATAACTGATGTATTGATCGTGGTAACTGACGTATTGATCGTGGTAACTGATGTAATGATCGTGGTAACTGACGTATTGATCGTGGTAACTGACGTAATGACGTGGTAACTGATGTAGTGATCGTGGTAACTGACGTAATGATAACTGATGTAATGATCGTGGTAACTGATGTATTGATCGTGGTAACTGACGTATTGATCATGGTAACTGACGTATTGATCGTGGTAACTGACGTAATGATCGTGGTAACTGACGTAGTGATCCTGGTAACTGACGTATTGATCGTGGTAACTGATGTATTGATCGTGGTAACTGAGGTATTGATCGTGGTAACTGACGTAATGATAACTGATGTATTGATCGTGGTAACTGACGTATTGATCGTGGTAACTGATGTAATGATCGTGGTAACTGACGTATTGATC
The DNA here is from genome assembly GCF_034236695.1 of Oncorhynchus nerka. Taxonomy (NCBI): domain Eukaryota; kingdom Metazoa; phylum Chordata; class Actinopteri; order Salmoniformes; family Salmonidae; genus Oncorhynchus; species Oncorhynchus nerka. Next base: position 15,587 of record NW_027039720.1, on the reverse strand, counting down.
GTGGTAACTGACGTAATGACGTGGTAACTGATGTAGTGATCGTGGTAACTGACGTAATGATAACTGATGTAATGATCGTGGTAACTGACGTATTGATCATGGTAACTGACGTATTGATCATGGTAACTGACGTATTGATCGTGGTAACTGACGTAATGATCGTGGTAACTGATGTAATGATCGTGGTAACTGATGTAGTGATCGTGGTAACTGACGTAATGATCGTGGTAACTGATGTATTGATAACTGACGTAATGATCGTGGTAACTGAGGTAATGATCGTGGTAACTGACGTATTGATCGTGGTAACTGAGGTAATGATCGTGGTAACTGACGTAATGATCGTGGTAACTGACGTAATGATCGTGGTAACTGATGTAATGATCGTGGTAACTGAGGTAATGATCGTGGTAACTGATGTAATGATCGTGGTAACTGAGGTAATGATCGTGGTAACTGACGTATTGATAACTGACGTATTGATCGTGGTAACTGAGGTAATGATCGTGGTAACTGACGTAATGATCGTGGTAACTGACGTAATGATCGTGGTAACTGACGTAATGGTAACTGACGTATTGATCGTGGTAACTGACGTAATGATCGTGGTAACTGACGTAATGATCGTGGTAACTGACGTAATGATAACTGACGTATTGATCGTGGTAACTGATGTATTGATCGTGGTAACTGACGTAATGATCGTGGTAACTGACGTAATGATCGTGGTAACTGACGTAATGATCGTGGTAACTGATGTATTGATAACTGACGTAATGATCGTGGTAACTGAGGTAATGATCGTGGTAACTGACGTATTGATCGTGGTAACTGAGGTAATGATCGTGGTAACTGACGTAATGATCGTGGTAACTGATGTAGTGATCGTGGTAACTGAGGTAATGATCGTGGTAACTGACGTAATGATCGTGGTAACTGACGTAATGATCGTGGTAACTGATGTAATGATTGTGGTAACTGATGTAATGATCGTGGTAACTGAGGTATTGATCGTGGTAACTGATTTAATGATCGTGGTAACTGAGGTATTGATCGTGGTAACTGACGTAATGATAACTGATGTATTGATCGTGGTAACTGACGTATTGATCGTGGTAACTGATGTAATGATCGTGGTAACTGACGTATTGATCGTGGTAACTGATGTATTGATCGTGGTAACTGAGGTATTGATCGTGGTAACTGAGGTAATGATCGTGGTAACTGATGTAATGATCGTGGTAACTGAGGTAATCGTGGTAACTGATGTAATGATCGTGGTAACTGAGGTATTGATCGTGGTAACTGACGAATGATAACTGATGTATTGATCGATAACTGATGTATTGATCGTGGTAACTGATGTAATGATCGTGGTAACTGACGTAATGATCGTGGTAACTGATGTATGATCGTGGTAACTGAGGTATTGATCGTGGTAACTGATGTAATGATCGATGGTGAACTGACGTAATGATCGTGGTAACTGATGTAATGATCGTGGTAACTGATGTATTGATCGTGGTAACTGATGTAATGATCGTGGTAACTGATGATAACTGATGTAATGATAACTGACGTAATGATCGTGGTAACTGACGTAATGATCGTGGTAACTGACGTAATGATCGTGGTAACTGATGTAATGATCGTGGTAACTGACGTAATGATAACTGATGTAATGATCGTGGTAACTGAACTGATGTAATGATCGTGGTAACTGATGTAATGATCGTGGTAACTGACGTAATGATCGTGGTAACTGACGTAATGATCGTGGTAACTGATGTAATGATCGTGGGTAACTGATGTAGTGATCGTGGTAACTGATGTATTGATCGTGGTAACTGATGTAATGATCGTGGTAACTGATGTAATGATCGTGGTAACTGATGTAATGATCGTGGGTAACTGACGTAATGATCGTGGTAACTGACGTAATGATCGTGGTAACTGATGTAATGATCGTGGTAACTGATGTAATGATAACTGACGTAATGATCGGGTAACTGATGTATTGATCGTGGTAACTGACGAATGATCGTGGTAACTGATGTAATGATCGTGGTAACTGACGAATGATCGTGGTAACTGACGTAATGATCGTGGTAACTGATGTAACTGATGTATTGATCGTGGTAACTGACGTAATGATCGTGGTAACTGATGTAATGATCGTGGTAACTGACGTATTGATCGTGGTAACTGACGTAGTGATCGTGGTAACTGACGTATTGATCGTGGTAACTGATGTAATGATAACTGACGTAGTGATCGTGGTAACTGACGTATTGATCGTGGTAACTGACGTAATGACGTGGTAACTGATGTAGTGATCGTGGTAACTGACGTAATAATAACTGATGTAATGATCGTGGTAACTGACGTAGTGATCGTGGTAACTGATGTAATGATCGTGGTAACTGATGTAATGATCGTGGTAACTGACGTATTGATCGTGGTAACTGACGTAATGATCGTGGTAACTGATGTAATGATCGTGGTAACTGATGTAGTGATCGTGGTAACTGACGTATTGATCGTGGTAACTGATGTAATGATAACTGACGTATTGATCGTGGTAACTGAGGTAATGATCGTAACTGATGTAATGATCGTGGTAACTGACGTAATGATCGTGGTAACTGACGTATTGATCGTGGTAACTGACGTAATGATCGTGGTAACTGATGTAATGATCGTGGTAACTGATGTAGTGATCGTGGTAACTGACGTATTGATCGTGGTAACTGATGTAATGATAACTGACGTATTGATCGTGGTAACTGATGTATTGATCGTGGTAACTGCCGTAATGATCGTGGTAACTGACGTAATGATCGTGGTAACTGACGTAATGATCGTGGTAACTGACGTAATGATCGTGGTAACTGATGTAATGATCGTGGTAACTGAGGTATTGATCGTGGTAACTGACGTAATGATAACTGATGTATTGATCGTGGTAACTGACGTATTGATCGTGGTAACTGATGTAATGATCGTGGTAACTGATATATGATCGTGGTAACTGATGTATTGATCGTGGTAACTGATGTATTGATCGTGGTAACTGACGTAATGATCGTGGTAACTGATGTAATGATCGTGGTAACTGATATTGATCGTGGTAACTGACGTAATGATCGTGGTAACTGACGTAATGATCGTGGTAACTGATGTAATGATCGTAACTGATGTAATGATCGTGGTAACTGATGTAATGATCGTGGTAACTGATGTAATGATCGTGGTAACTGATGTAATGATCGTGGTAACTGATGTAATGATCGTGGTAACTGATGTAATGATCGTGGTAACTGATGTAATGATCGTGGTAACTGATGTATGATCGTGGTAACTGACGTATTGATCGTGGTAACTGATGTAATGATCGTAACTGATGTATTGATCGTGGTAACTGATGTAATGATAACTGATGTAATGATCGTGGTAACTGACGTAATGATCGTGGTAACTGATGTAATGATAACTGACGTAATGATCGTGGTAACTGACGTATGATCGTGGTAACTGATGTAATGATCGTGGTAACTGATGTATTGATCGTGGTAACTGACGTAATGATAACTGATGTATTGATCGTGGTAACTGATGTATTGATCGTGGTAACTGATGTAATGATCGTGGTAACTGATGTATTGATCGTGGTAACTGATGTAATGATCGTGGTAACTGATGTATTGATAACTGAGGTAACTGATCGGGTAACTGATGTAATGATCGTGGTAACTGAGGTAATCGTGGTAACTGATGTAATGATAACTGATGTAATGATCGTGGTAACTGACGTATTGATCGTGGTAACTGACGAATGATCGTGGTAACTGATGTAATGATCGTGGTAACTGATGTAATGATCGTGGTAACTGACGTAATGATCGTGGTAACTGAGTATCGTGGTAACTAATGATCGTGGTAACTGATGTATGATCGTGATCGTGGTAACTGATGTAATGATCGTGGTAACTGACGTAATGATCGTGGTAACTGACGTATTGATCGTGGTAACTGATGTAATGATCGTGGTAACTGATGTAATGATCGTGGTAACTGACGTAATGATCGATGGTGGTAACTGATGTAATGATCGTGGTAACTGACGTAATGATCGTGGTAACTGATGTAATGATCGTGGTAACTGATGTAATGATCGTGGTAACTGAGGTAATGATCGTGGTAACTGACGTAATGATAACTGATGTATTGATCGTGGTAACTGACGTATTGATCGTGGTAACTGATGTAATGATCGTGGTAACTGACGTATTGATCGTGGTAACTGATGTATTGATCGTGGTAACTGAGGTATTGATCGTGGTAACTGACGTAATGATAACTGATGTATTGATCGTGGTAACTGACGTATTGATCGTGGTAACTGATGTAATGATCGTGGTAACTGACGTATTGATCGTGGTAACTGACGTAATGACGTGGTAACTGATGTAGTGATCGTGGTAACTGACGTAATAATAACTGATGTAATGATCGTGGTAACTGACGTAGTGATCATGGTAACTGATGTAATGATCGTGGTAACTGATGTAATGATCGTGGTAACTGACGTATTGATCGTGGTAACTGACGTAATGATCGTGGTAACTGATGTAATGATCGTGGTAACTGATGTAATGATCGTGGTAACTGACGTAATGATAACTGATGTAATGATCGTGGTAACTGATGTATTGATCGTGGTAACTGACGTATTGATCGTGGTAACTGACGTATTGATCGTGGTAACTGATGTAATGATCGTGGTAACTGACGTAATGATCGTGGTAACTGACGTAATGATAACTGATGTAATGATCGTGGTAACTGATGTAATGATCGTGGTAACTGAGTAATGATCGTGGTAACTGACGTATTGATAACTGATCGATCGTGGTAACTGATGTAATGATCGTGGTAACTGATGTAATGATCGTGGTAACTGACGTAATGATCGTGGTAACTGATGTAATGATCGTGGTAACTGACGTAATGATCGTGGTAACTGACGTAATGATCGTGGTAACTGATGTAATGATAACGTGGTAACGAATGATCGTGGTAACTGAGTGTAATGATCGTGGTAACTGATGTAATGATCGTGGTAACTGACGTAATGATCGTGGTAACTGATGTATGATCGTGGTAACTGAGGTAATGATCGTGGTAACTGATGTATTGATAACTGACGTATTGATCGTGGTAACTGATGTAATGATCGTGGTAACTGATGTAATGATCGTGGTAACTGACGTATTGATCGTGGTAACTGATGTAATGATAACTGATGTAACTGATCGTGGTAACTGATATTGATCGTGGTAACTGATGTAATGATCGTGGTAACTGATGTAATGATAACTGACGTATGATCGTGGTAACTGATGTATTGATAACTGAGGTATTGATCGTGGTAACTGATGTAATGATCGTGGTAACTGACGTATTGATCGTGGTAACTGACGTAATGATAACTGATGTATTGATCGGGTAACTGATGTATTGATCGTGGTAACTGATGTAATGATCGTGGTAACTGATGTGATCGTGATAACTGATGTATTGATCGTGGTAACTGATGTATTGATCGTGGTAACTGATGTAATGATCGTGGTAACTGACGTAATGATCGTGGTAACTGATGTATTGATCGTGGTAACTGATGTAATGATCGTGGTAACTGATGTAATGATCGTGGTAACTGACGTAATGATCGTAGTAACTGATGTAATGATCGTGGTAACTGATGTAATGATCGTGGTAACTGACGTAATGATCGTGGTAACTGACGTAATGATCGTGGTAACTGATGTAATGATCGTGGTAACTGACGTAATGATCGTGGTAACTGATCGTGGTAACTGATCGTAACTGACGTAATGATCGTGGTAACTGAGGTATTGATCGTGGTAACTGACGTAATGATAACTGATGTATTGATCGTGGTAACTGATGTATTGATCGTGGTAACTGATGTAATGATCGTGGTAACTGACGTAACTGATCGTGGTAACTGAGGTAATGATCGTGGTAACTGACGTAATGATAACTGATGTAATGATCGTGGTAACTGACGTAATGATCGTGGTAACTGATGTAATGATCGTGTAACTGAGTATGATCGTGGTAACTGATGTAATGATCGTGGTAACTGATGTAGTGATCGTGGTAACTGACGTAATGATAACTGATGTAATGATCGTGGTAACTGACGTAATGATAACTGATGTAATGATCGTGGTAACTGACGTATTGATCATGGTAACTGACGTATTGATCGTGGTAACTGACGTATTGATCGTGGTAACTGATGTAATGATCGTGGTAACTGAGGTATTGATCGTGGTAACTGACGTAATGATAACTGATGTATTGATCGTGGTAACTGACGTATTGATCGTGGTAACTGATGTAATGATCGTGGTAACTGATGTATTGATCGTGGTAACTGACGTAATGACGTGGTAACTGATGTAGTGATCGTGGTAACTGACGTAATGATAACTGATGTAATGATCGTGGTAACTGACGTAATGATAACTGATGTAATGATCGTGTAACTGATGTATGATCGTGGTAACTGATGTAGTTGATCGTGGTAACTGTATTGATCGTGGTAACTGATAATGATCGTGGTAACTGATGTAATGATCGTGGTAACTGATGTAGTGATCGTGGTAACTGACGTAATGATCGTGGTAACTGATGTAATGATAACTGGTAACGTAATGATCGTAACTGATGTAATGATCGTGGTAACTGACGTATTGATCGTGGTAACTGATGTAATGATCGTGGTAACTGACGTAATGATCGTGGTAACTGACGAATGATCGTGGTAACTGATGTAATGATCGTGGTAACTGACGTATTGATCGTGGTAACTGATGTAATGATAACTGATGTATTGATCGTGGTAACTGACGTAATGATCGTGGTAACTGATGTAATGATCGTGGTAACTGATGTAGTGATAAACTGACGTATTGATCGGGTAACTGATGTATTGATAACGACGTATTGATCGTGGTAACTGATGTAATGATCGTGGTAACTGACGTAATGATAACTGATGTATTGATCGTGGTAACTGACGTAATGATCGTGGTAACTGATGTAATGATCGGTAACTGGTAAACTGACGTAATGATCGTGGTAACTGACGCATTGATCGTGGTAACTGATGTAATGATCGTGGTAACTGATGTAATGATCGTGGTAACTGACGTAATGATAACTGATGTAATGATCGTGGTAACTGAGGTAATGATCGTGGTAACTGATGTAATGATCGTGGTAACTGGCGTAATGATCGTGGTAACTGACGTATGATCGTGGTAACTGATGTAATGATCGTGGTAACTGATGTAATGATCGCGGTAACTGAGTATTGATCGATAACTGATCGATCGGGTAACTGAGGTAATGATCGTGGTAACTGACGTAATGATCGTGGTAACTGATGTAATGATAAGTGGTAACTGAGGTAATGATCGTGGTAACTGACGAATGATAACTGATGTAATGATCGTGGTAACTGACGTAATGATCGTGGTAACTGACGTAATGATCGTGGTAACTGATGTATGATCGTGGTAACTGACGTAATAATCGTGGTAACTGAGCGTATTGATCGTGGTAACTGACGTAATGATAACTGATGTAACTGACGATCGTGGTAACTGATGTAATGATCGTGGTAACTGACGTAATGATCGTGGTAACTGATGTAATGATAACTGACGTAATGATCGTGGTAACTGATGTAATGATCGTGGTAACTGATGTAATGATCGTGGTAACTGAGGTAATGATCGTGGTAACTGATGTAATGATAACTGATGGATGTAGTAACTGAGGTAACTGATGTATTGATCGTGGTAACTGATGTAATGATCGTGGTAACTGACGTATTGATCGTGGTAACTGACGTAATGATCGTGGTAACTGATGTAATGATCGTGGTAACTGATGTATGATCGTGGTAACTGACGTAATGATAACTGATGTATTGATCGTGGTAACTGATGTAATGATCGTGGTAACTGATGTAATGATCGTGGTAACTGATGTAATGATAACTGATGTATTGATCGTGGTAACTGATGTATTGTAACTGAGGTATTGATCGTAACTGATGTAATGATCGTGGTAACTGACGTAATGATAACTGATGTAATGATCGGGTAACTGACGTAATGATCGTGGTAACTGATGTAAACTGATCGATTGGTAACTGACGTAATGATCGTGGTAACTGATGTAATGATCGTGGTAACTGATGTAATGATCGTGGTAACTGACGTAATGATCGTGGTAACTGATGTAATGATCGATAACTGATGTATTGATCGTGGTAACTGACGTAATGATCGTGGTAACTGATGTAATGATCGTGGTAACTGACGTAATGATCGTGGTAACTGATGTAATGATCGTGGTAACTGACGTATGATCGTGGTAACTGATGTAATGATCGTGGTAACTGATGGTATTGATCGTGGTAACTGACGTATTGATAACTGATGTATTGATCGTAACTGACGTATTGATCGTGGTAACTGATGTAATGATCGTGGTAACTGATGTAATGATCGTGGTAACTGATGTATTGATCGTGGTAACTGACGTAATGATAACTGATGTAATGATCGTGGTAACTGACGTAATGATAACTGATGTAATGATCGTGGTAACTGATTGATCGTGGTAACTGATGTAATGATCGTGGTAACTGACGTATGATCGTGGTAACTGATGTAATGATCGTGGTAACTGATGTATTGATCGTGGTAACTGAGGTAATGATAACTGATGTAATGATCGTAACTGAGGTATTGATCGTGGTAACTGATGTAATGATCGTGGTAACTGATGTAATGATCGTAACTGGTAACTGACGAATGATCGTGGTAACTGATGTAATGATCGTGGTAACTGACGTGTAATGATAAACTGATGTAATGATCGTGGTAACTGACGATCGTGGTAACTGATGTAATGATCGTGGTAACTGACGTATTGATCGTGGTAACTGACGTAATGATCGTGGTAACTGACGTATTGATCGTGGTAACTGAGGTAATGATCGTGGTAACTGACGTGTCGTGATAACTGATGTAATCTGGTAACTGATGTAATGATCGTGGTAACTGATGTAATGATCGTGGTAACTGACGTAATGATCGTGGTAACTGATGTATTGATCGTGGTAACTGATGTAATGATCGTGGTAACTGATGTAATGATCGTGGTAACTGTAATGATAACTGATGTAATGATCGTGGTAACTGATGTAATGATCGTGGTAACTGATGTAATGATCGTGGTAACTGATGTAATGATCGTGGTAACTGATGTATTGATCGTGGTAACTGATGTATTGATGAACTGAGGTAATGATCGGTAACTGATGTAATGATCGTGGTAACTGATGTAATGATCGTGGTAACTGATGTAATGATCGTGGTAACTGATGTAATGATCGTGGTAACTGACGTATGATCGTGGTAACTGAGGTAATGATAACTGATGTAATGATCGTGGTAACTGACGATGTATGATCGTGGTAACTGATGTAATGATCGTGGTAACTGACGTATGATCGTGGTAACTGATGTATTGATCGTGGTAACTGAGGTAACTGATGATCGTGGTAACTGACGTAATGATAACTGATGTATTGATCGTGGTAACTGACGTAATGATCGTGGTAACTGATGTAATGATCGTGGTAACTGATGTAATGATCGTGGTAACTGACGTAATGATAACTGACGATGTAGTGATCGTGGTAACTGACGTAATGATAACTGATGTATGATCGTGGTAACTGACGTAATGATAACTGATGTAATGATCGTGGTAACTGATGTATTGATCGTGGTAACTGACGAAGTGATCGTGGTAACTGATGTATTGATCGTGGTAACTGATGTAATGATCGTGGTAACTGATGTATTGATCGTGGTAACTGATGTGATAACTGATGTAATGATCGTGGTAACTGACGTATGATCGTGGTAACTGATGTAATGATCGTGGTAACTGACGTAATGATCGTGGTAACTGATGTAATGATCGTGGTAACTGATGTAATGATCGTGGTAACTGATGTAATGATAACTGATGTAATGATAACTGACGTATTGATAACTGATGTATTGATCGTGGTAACTGATGTATTGATCGTGGTAACTGATGTAATGATCGTGGTAACTGATGTAGTAACTGACGTAATGATCGTGGTAACTGATGTATTGATAACTGAGGTATTGATCGTGGTAACTGATGTAATGATCGTGGTAACTGAGGTATTGATCGTGGTAACTGATGTAATGATAAACTGATGTATTGATCGTGGTAACTGACGTAATGATCGTGGTAACTGAGTAATGATCGTGGTAACTGATGTAATGATCGTGGTAACTGAGCGTATTGATCGTGGTAACTGATGTAACGTGGTAACTGATGTAATGTAACTGATGTAGTGATGATAACTGATGGTAACTGATGTAATGATCGTGGTAACTGATGTATTGATAACTGACGTATTGATCGTGGTAACTGATGTAATGATCGTGGTAACTGACGTATTGATCGTGGTAACTGATGTAATGATCGTGGTAACTGAGGTAATGTATTGATCGTGGTAACTGACGTAATGATAACTGATGTATTGATCGTGGTAACTGACGTATTGATCGTGGTAACTGATGTAATGATCGTGGTAACTGATGTATTGATCGTGGTAACTGATGTAGTGATCGTAACTGACGTCGTGGTAACTGATGTAATGATCGTGGTAACTGACGTAATGATCGTGGTAACTGATGTAATGATAACTGATGTAATGATCGTGGTAACTGGTAACTGACGTATTGATCATGGTAACTGATGTAATGATCGTGGTAACTGATGTAATGATCGTGGTAACTGAATGATCGTAACTGAGGTATGATCGTGGTAACTGATGTAATGATAACTGATGTAACGTGGTAACTGACGTATTGATCGTGGTAACTGATGTAATGATCGTGGTAACTGACGTGATCGTGGTAACTGACGTAATGATCGCGGGTAACTGATGTAGTGATCGTGGTAACTGACGTAATGATAACTGATGTAATGATCGTGGTAACTGACGTAATGATCGTGGTAACTGATGTAATGATCGTGGTAACTGACGTAATGATCATGGTAACTGACGTAATGATCGTAACTGGTAACTGATGTAATGATCGTGGTAACTGATGTAATGATGATAACTGATGTAATGATCGTGGTAACTGACGTAATGATCGTGGTAACTGATGTATTGATAACGTGATCGAATGGTAACTGACGTAATGATCGTGGTAACTGATGTAATGATCGTGGTAACTGATGTAATGATCGTGGTAACTGGCGTAATGATCGTGGTAACTGATGTAATGATCGTGGTAACTGACGTAATGATCGTGGTAACTGATGTATGATCGTGGTAACTGACGTAATGATCGTCGGGTAACTGATGTAATGATCGTGGTAACTGATGTAATGATAACTGATGTAATGATCGTGGTAACTGATGTAATGGTAACTGACGTAATGATCGTGGTAACTGATGTAATGATCGCGGTAACTGACGTAATGATCGTGGTAACTGACGTATTAACTGATGATCGTGGTAACTGACGTAATGATCGCGGTAACTGATGTAATGATCGTGGTAACTGACGTAATGATCGTGATCGTAACTGATGTAATGATCGTGGTAACTGATGTAATGATCGTGGTAACTAATGATCGGATGTAATGATCGTGGGTAACTGATGTATGATGATAACTGACGTAATGATCGTGGTAACTGATTTAATGATCGTGGTAACTGACGTATTGATCGTGGTAACTGATGTAATGATCGTCGGTAACTGATCGTAACTGATCGTGATCGTAACTGAGGTAATGATCGTGGTAACTGAGGTATTGATAACTGACGTGGTAACTGATGTAATGATCGTGGTAACTGACGTAATGATCGTGGTAACTGACGTAATGATAACTGACGTAATGTGAACTCGTGGTAACTGACGTAATGATCGTGGTAACTGATGTATTGATCGTGGTAACTGACGAATGATAACCGATGTATTGATCGTGGTAACTGATGTATTGATCTGGTAACTGAATCGTGGTAACTGATGTATTGATCGTGGTAACTGATGTATTGATAACTGATGATCGTGGTAACTGAGGTAATGATAACTGATGTAATGATCGTGGTAACTGATGTAATGATCGTGGTAACTGAGGTATTGATCGTGGTAACTGATGTAATGATCGTGGTAACTGATGTAATGATCGTGGTAACTGATGTAGTGATGATAACTGACGTATTGATCGTGGTAACTGATGATAACTGATGTATTGATCGTGGTAACTGATGTAATGATCGTGGTAACTGATGTAATGATCGTGGTAACTGAGTAATGATCGTGGTAACTGAGGTATTGATCGTGGTAACTGATGTAATGATCGTGGTAACTGAGGTATTGATCGTGGTAACTGATGTAATGATCGTGGTAACTGATGTATTGATCGTGGTAACTGACGTAATGATCGTGGTAACTGATGTAATGATCGTGGTAACTGATGTGATTGATCGTGGTAACTGACGTAATGATAACTGATGTAATGATCGATCGGTAACTGACGTAATGATCGTGGTAACTGACGTAATGATCGTGGTAACTGACGTAATGATCGTGGTAACTGACGTAATGATCGTGGTAACTGATGTATTGATCGTGTAACTGATGTAATGATCGTGGTAACTGAGGTATTGATCGTGGTAACTGATCATGATAACTGATGTAATGATAACTGATGTATTGATCGTGGTAACTGATGTAATGATCGTGGTAACTGAGGTAATGATCGTGGTAACTGATGTAATGATTGTGGTAACTGAGGTATTGATCGTGGTAACTGATGTAATGATCGTGGTAACTGAGGTATTGATCGTGGTAACTGACGTAATGACGTGGTAACTGATGTATTGATCGTGGTAACTGACGTATTGATCGTGGTAACTGATGTAATGATCGTGGTAACTGACATAATGATCGTGGTAACTGACGTATTGATAACTGACGTAATGATCCTGGTAACTGATGTAATGATCGTGGTAACTGACGTATTGATCGTGGTAACTGATGTAATGATCGTGGTAACTGGGATGTATTGATCGTGGTAACTGATGTAATGATAACTGATGTATTGATCGGGTAACTGATGTAATGATCGTGGTAACTGATGTAATGATCGTGGTAACTGACGTAATGATCGTGGTAACTGATGTATTGATAACTGACGTAATGATCGTGGTAACTGATGTAACTGGTAACTGTAATGATCGTGGTAACTGATGTAATGATCGTGGTAACTGACGTAATGATCGTGGTAACTGATGTAATGATCGTGGTAACTGATGTAATGATCGTGGTAACTGACGTAATGATCGATGTAATGGTAACTGGTAATAACTGATGTAATGATCGTGGTAACTGAGGTAATGATCGTAGTAACTGACGTAATGATCGTGGTAACTGATATAATGATCACTGATCGGATGTATTGATCGTGGTAACTGATTTAATGATCGTGGTAACTGAGGTATTGATCGATCTGACGTATGATAACTGACGTAATGATCGTGGTAACTGAGGTATTGATCGGGTAACTGACGTAATGATCGTGGTAACTGACGTAATGATCGTGGTAACTGAGGTAATGATCGTGGTAACTGATGTATTGATCGTGGTAACTGAGGTATTGATCGTGGGTAACTGATGAATGATAACTGATGTAATGATCGTGGGTAACTGACGTAATGATCGTGGTAACTGATGTAATGATCGTATTAACTGATAATGAGTCGTGGTAACTGAGTTAATGATCGCGGGTAACTGAGGTAATGATCATGGTAACTGAGCGTAATGATCGTGGTAACTGAGGTAATGATCGTGGTAACTGATGTAATGATCGTGGGTAACTGAGGTAATGATCGTGGGTAACTGAGCGTATTGATCGTGGTAACTGAGGTAATGATCGGGTAACTGACGTAATGATCGTGGTAACTGACGCCAATGATCGCGGGTAACTGACGTAATGATAACTGATGTATTGATCGTGGTAACTGACGAATGATAAACTGAGGTAATGATCGTGGTAACTGATTTAATGATCGTGGTAACTGATGTATTGATCGTGGTAACTGACGTAATGATCGTGGTAACTGATGTATTGATTGATCGTGGTAACTGAGGTATTGATCGTGGTAACTGATGTAATGATCGTAGTAACTGACGTATTGATCGTGGTAACTGATGTATTGATAACTGATGTATTGATCGTGGTAACTGACGTATTGATCGGGTAACTGATGTATTGATCGTAACTGGTAACTGACGTATTGATCGTGGTAACTGATGATAACTGATTGATTCGTAACTGACGTATTGATCGCGGTAACTGAGCGTAAGAGCGTGGTAACTGACATAATGATCGTAAATGGTAACTGACGTAATGATAACTGATGTATTGATCGTGGTAACTGACGCATAACTGATCGGTAACTGGTAACGACGAATGATCGCGGGTAACTGACGAATGATCGCGGGTAACTGACGTATGATCGTGGTAACTGACGTAATGATCCTGGTAACCGATGCAATGATCGTGGGTAACTGACGATGGATCGTGGTAACTGATGTAACCGATTGATCGTAATGACGGTATTGATCGTGGTAACTGACGAATGATAACTGATGTAATGATCGTGGTAACTGATGTAATGATCGGGGTAACTGACGTATGCGTTGATCGTGGTAACTGATGTAATGATCGTGGTAACTGACGTATGATCGTGGTAACTGAATGATCGTAACTGATCGTGGGTAACTGATGTAATGATCGTAGGTAACTGACGATTGATCGTGGGTAACTGAGGATAACTGGCGATGATCGGTAACTGAACTGTAATGATCGTAACTGACGATTGATCGTGGCAACTGATGTAATGATCGTGGTAACTGATGTATTGATCGTGGTAACTGACGAATGGACGTGGTAACTGAGGTAATGATCGTGGTAACTGATGTAATGATCGTGGGTAACTGAGGTAATGATCGTGGTAACTGAGGTAATGATCGTGGTAACTGATGTAATGATCGTGGGTAACTGACGTAATGATCGTGGTAACTGAGGTAACCGATCGTGGTAACTGATGTAATGATGACTGGGGTAACTGAGGTAATGATCGTGGTAACTGACGTAATGATCGCGGTAACTGACGTATTGATCGTGGTAACTGACGTATTGATCGTAACTGTAACTGATGTAATGATCGTAACTGACGTATTGATCGTGGTAACTGATGCAATGATAACTGATGTATTGATCGCGGTAACTGACGATTGATAACTGATGTAATGATCGTGGGTAACTGATGTAATGATCGTGGTAACTGACGAATGATCGTGGTAACTGATGGTAATGATAATGATCGTGGTAACTGATGTAATGAT
>NW_027039719.1:50000-91548 GCF_034236695.1 Oncorhynchus nerka | reverse complement strand
AAACAGCTGTCCCTGGTCAGGTGGTCAGGGTCGACTCCTTTACTTCCTGAATGGACTGAATTGAAATGGCATTGATCCCCAAACCCTGCTGTTCAGATTGTTCCCATCACTTCTCAAACAGCTGTCCCTGGTCAGGTGGTCAGGGTCGACTCCTTTACTTCCTGAAAGGACTGAATTGAAATGGCATTGATCCCCAACCCTGCTGTTCAGATTGTTCCCATCACTTCTCAAACAGCTGTCCCTGGTCAGGTGGTCAGGGTCGACTCCTTTACTTCCTGAAAGGACTGAATTGAAATGGCATTGATCCCCAACCCTGCTGTTCAGATTGTTCCCATCACTTCTCAAACAGCTGTCCCTGGTCAGGTGGTCAGGGTCGACTCCTTTACTTCCTGAATGGACTGAATTGAAATGGCATTGATCCCCAACCCTGCTGTTCAGATTGTTCCCATCACTTCTCAAACAGCTGTCCCTGGTCAGGTGGTCAGGGTCGACTCCTTTACTTCCTGAATGGACTGAATTGAAATGGCATTGATCCCCAACCCTGCTGTTCAGATTGTTCCCATCACTTCTCAAACAGCTGTCCCTGGTCAGGTGGTCAGGCTCGACTTTACTTCCTGAAAGGACTGAATTGAAATGGCATTGATCCCCAACCCTGCTGTTCAGATTGTTCCCATCACTTCTCAAACAGCTGTCCCTGGTCAGGTGGTCAGGGTTGACTCCTTTACTTCCTGAATGGACTGAATTGAAATGGCATTGATCCCCAAACCCTGCTGTTCAGATTGTTCCCATCACTTCTCAAACAGCTGTCCCTGGTCAGGTGGTCAGGGTCGACTCCTTTACTTCCTGAATGGACTGAATTGAAATGGCATTGATCCCCAACCCTGCTGTTCAGATTGTTCCCATCAGGTTCAAGACAACATAAACACCAATCCTCAAGGCTCTTTACAGAATGATCATGTTTCCCATGTTGGTTGTGTCCCAGTAATCTGTGTCCCAGTAATCTGTGTCCCAATCATCTGTGTCCCAGTAATTTGTACCCCAGTAATTTGTACCCCAGTAATCTGTGTCCTAGTAATCTGTGTCCCAGTAATCTGTGTCCCAGTAATTTGTGTCCCAGTAATCTGTGTCCCAGTAATCTGTGTCCCAGTAATTTGTGTCCCAGTAATCTGTGTCCCAGTAATCTGAAGTGGCCATTACACTACAACTCAACTGGTCTGCTAGCTTGGCATTTTCTGATCTGTACAGTAATCATGAATAGTTTGTCCGTGTTCTGGAGATATTCAATTACATATGAGGCCATTTGGTTCTTTGAAAAACAAGCAAAGAGCTTAATCTATAGATGTAGATGGAGAAGAGAAGTACTGAAGGTCAGACAAGTAGAGTAGTGGAACAGAGAAACCAGTAGAGTAGTGGAACAGAGAAACCAGTAGAGTAGTGGAACAGAGAAACCAGTAGAGTAGTGGAACAGAGAAACCAGTAAAGTAGTGGAACAGAGAAACCAGTAGAGTAGTGGAACAGAGAAACCAGTAGAGTAGTGGAACAGAGAAACCAGTAGAGTAGTGGAACAGAGAAACCAGTAGAGTAGTGGAACACAGAAACCAGTAGAGTAGTGGAACAGAGAAACCAGTAGAGTAGTGGAACACAGAAACCAGTAGAGTAGTGGAACAGAGAAACCAGTAGAGTACAGAAACCAGTGGAACAGAGAAACCAGTAGAGTAAAAACCAGTGGAACAGAGAAACCAGTAGAGTAGTGGAACAGAGAAACCAGTAGAGTAGTGGAACAGAGAAACCAGTAGAGTAGTGGAACAGAGAAACCAGTAGAGTAGTGGAACACAGAAACCAGTAGAGTAGTGGAACAGAGAAACCAGTAGAGTAGTGGAACAGAGAAACCAGTAGAGTAGTGGAACAGAGAAACCAGTAGAGTAGTGGAACAGAGAAACCAGTAGAGTAGTGGAACAGAGAAACCAGTGGAAACAGAGAAACCAGTAAAGTAGTGGAACAGAAAAACCAGTAGAGTAGTGGAACAGAGAAACCAGTAGAGTAGTGGAACAGAGAAACCAGTAGAGTAGTGGAACAGAGAAACCAGTAGAGTAGTGGAACAGAGAAACCAGTAGAGTAGTGGAACAGAGAACCCAGTAGAGTAGTGGAACAGAGAAACCGGATCTGTGATCTGATCTGAGTACAGCGACAGAACCGGATCTGTGATCTGATCTGAGTACAGCGACAGAACCGGGTCTGTGATCTGATCTGAGTACAGCGACAGAACCGGGTCTGTGATCTGATCTGAGTACAGCGACAGAACCGGGTCTGTGATCTGATCTGAGTACAGCGAGTACACAAATAGAGAAATAAAGATCTGAAGAGGGAATAAATGAATAAACATGTGTTCCTGGTCTGTCTCGTCAATACGGTATTTACACTGGATTACATATAGATTTCTCTAGTGCACTATATGGGGAAGAGGATGCTATTTGGGATGCACCCTAGGTCTCCATCTGCTGCTACGGCTCAGAGCTTCAACTGAAATACAATTCAAGCAGGGATTTAAAAGTTGTTGATTTACAATGAATTATCACGACGGAGTAGACTGGATGGATACTTGATATTAAATGCTTTACTATGAGCCTGTTGTAAGATAGTTATGCCTTCTTCTTCTTCGTGGTCGGAGGAATAAGATAGTTATGCATTCTTCTTCTTCTTCGGAATAAGATAGGAATTAGGAATAAACAGTGTAACTTTTACAGAGGCAAGGCTTTAATCACGCGTCTCTGATCAGAACTGTCAAGGACAGAAAACACAAAATCACAAACTTAATAATAATACAATTAGAATAATAACATGACATAATCAAACGCAACCTTTATTTTTCTCTTCTAGTCCAAACCATTTCAAGGTTGTACATCTTTCACTCTCCCCGTAATAAAGGGACCTTCCCGTTCTCATACCTGGTGTTGTTGTCTGTATGGGTGAATAATGACAGGTTCATCAGGTCCCTCATGACGTGGAAATGTACAGCGTAATGTGTTGTGTTGTTGTCTGTATGGGTGAATAATGACAGGTTCATCAGGTCCCTCATGACGTGGAAATGTACAGCGTAATGTGTTGTGTTGTTGTCTGTATGGGTGAATAATGACAGGTTCATCAGGTCCCTCATGACGTGGAAATGTACAGCGTAATGTGTTGTGTTGTTGTCTGTATGGGTGAATAATGACAGGTTCATCAGGTCCCTCATGACGTGGAAATGTACAGCGTAATGTGTTGTGTTGTTGTCTGTATGGGTGAATAATGACAGGTTCATCAGGTCCCTCATGACGTGGAAATGTACAGCGTAATGTGACAGGTTCATCAGGTCCCTCATGACGTGGAAATGTACAGCGTAATGTGTTGTGTTGTTGTCTGTGTGGGTGAATAATGACGTGGAAATGTACAGCGTAATGTGTTGTGTTGTTGTCTGTGTGGGTGAATAATGACGTGGAAATGTACAGCGTAATGTGTTGTGTTGTTGTCTGTATGGGTGAATAATGACGTGGAAATGTACAGCGTAATGTGTTGTGTTGTTGTCTGTATGGGTGAATAATGACGTGGAAATGTACAGCGTAATGTGAAAGTAAGTTGTTACCCAGAGATGACTGATTAACTGGCAAAACACATGCTATTAAAAACAGTTGAAATACTGAGCAGAACGTAAAGCCTCCTACAACAGCTATTGTGGATTGTAGATCTGAAAATATGACATTGAAACATGAAATCGGTTTACATACCAAACAGCTTGGTGCCCCTGATAGTTGTGTCACTAAGATGCCACAATCTTCACAATACATCTAAAACACTTCTTTCAATAGCTTCAATTAATTTGGCATCTTGGAACTGAGGTGGGGAGGAATGAGGGTGTGAGGACTAGAGTCAACAGAACTGAGGTGGGGAGGACTAGAGTCAACAGAAGGACTAGAGGAGGGAGGGGAGGAATGGGGGTGGGAGGACTAGAGTCAACAGAACTGAGGTGGGGAGGACTAGAGTCAACAGAACTGAGGAGGGGAGGAATGGGGGTGGGAGGACTAGAGTCAACAGAACTGAGGTGGGGAGGACTAGAGTCAACAGAACTGAGGAGGGGAGGACTAGAGTCAACAGAACTGAGGAGGGGAGGAATGGGGGTGGGAAGACTAGAGTCAACATAACTGACGAGGGGAGGACTAGAGTCAACAGAACTGAGGAGGGGAGGACTAGAGTCAACAGAACTGAGGTGGGGAGGACTAGAGTCAACAGAACTGAGGTGGGGAGGACTAGAGTCAACAGAACTGAGGTGGGAGGACTAGAGTCAACAGAACTGAGGAGGGGAGGAATGGGGGTGGGACTAGAGTCAACAGAACTGAGGAGGGGAGGAATGGGGGGTGGGAGGACTAGAGTCAACAGAACTGAGGAGGGGAGGAATGGGGGTGGGAGGACTTGAGTCAACAGAACTGAGGAGGGGAGGAATGGGGGGTGGGAGGACTAGAGTCAACAGAACTGAGGAGGGGAGGAATGGGGGTGGGAGGACTAGAGTCAACAGAACTGAGGAGGGGAGGAATGGGGGGTGGGAGGACTAGAGTCAACAGAACTGAGGAGGGGAGGAATGGGGGTGGGAGGACTAGAGTCAACAGAACTGAGGAGGGGAGGAATGGGGGTGGGAGGACTAGAGTCAACAGAACTGAGGTGGGGAGGACTAGAGTCAACAGAACTGAGGAGGGGAGGACTAGAGTCAACAGAACTGAGGTGGGGAGGACTAGAGTCAACAGAACTGAGGTGGGGAGGACTAGAGTCAACAGAACTGAGGAGGGGAGGAATGGGGGTGGGAGGACTAGAGTCAACAGAACTGAGGTGGGAGGACTAGAGTCAACAGAACTGAGGAGGGGAGGACTAGAGTCAACAGAACTGAGGAGGGGAGGACTAGAGTCAACAGAACTGAGGAGGGGAGGAATAGAGTCAACAGAACTGAGGTGGGGAGGACTAGAGTCAATAGAACTGAGGAGGGGAGGAATAGAGTCAACAGAACTGAGGAGGGGAGGACTAGAGTCAACAGAACTGAGGTGGGGAGGACTAGTCAACAGAACTGAGGTGGGGAGGACTAGAGTCAACAGAACTGAGGTGGGGAGGACTAGAGTCAACAGAACTGAGGTGGGGAGGACTAGAGTCAGCAGAACTGAGGTGGGGAGGACTAGAGTCAACAGAACTGAGGTGGGGAGGACTAGAGTCAACAGAACTGAGGAGGGGAGGACTAGAGTCAACAGAACTGAGGAGGGGAGGACTAGAGTCAACAGAACTGAGGTGGGGAGGACTAGAGTCAACAGAACTGAGGAGGGGAGGAATGGGGGTGGGAGGACTAGAGTCAACAGAACTGAGGTGGGGAGGACTAGAGTCAACAGAACTGAGGAGGGGAGGAATGGGGGTGGGAGGACTAGAGTCAACAGAACTGAGGTGGGGAGGACTAGAGTCAACAGAACTGAGGTGGGGAGGACTAGAGTCAACAGAACTGAGGAGGGGAGGAATGGGGGTGGGAGGACTAGAGTCAACATAACTGAGGTGGGAGGACGAGAGTCAACAGAACTGAGGTGGGGAGGACTAGAGTCAACAGAACTGAGGTGGGGAGGACTAGAGTCAACAGAACTGAGGAGGGGAGGAACGGGGGTGGGAGGACTAGAGTCAACAGAACTGAGGTGGGGAGGACTAGAGTCAACAGAACTGAGGTGGGGGAGGACTAGAGTCAACAGAACTGAGGAGGGGAGGACTAGAGTCAACAGAACTGAGGAGGGAGGAATGGGGGTGGGAGGACTAGAGTCAACAGAACTGAGGAGGGAGGAATGGGGGTGGGAGGACTAGAGTCAACAGAACTGAGGTGGGGAGGAATGGGGGTGGGAGGACTAGAGTCAACAGAACTGAGGAGGGGAGGAACGGGGGTGGGAGGACTAGAGTCAACAGAACTGAGGTGGGGAGGACTAGAGTCAACAGAACTGAGGTGGGGAGGACTAGAGTCAACAGAACTGAGGAGGGGAGGACTAGAGTCAACAGAACTGAGGAGGGGAGGAATGGGGGTGGGAGGACTAGAGTCAACAGAACTGAGGAGGGGAGGAATGGGGGTGGGAGGACTAGAGTCAACAGAACTGAGGTGGGGAGGAATGGGGGTGGGAGGACTAGAGTCAACAGAACTGAGGTGGGGAGGAATGGGGGTGGGAGGACTAGAGTCAACAGAACTGAGGTGGGGAGGACTAGAGTCAACATAACTGAGGAGGGGAGGAATGGGGGTGGGAGGACTAGAGTCAACAGAACTGAGGAGGGGAGGAATGGGGGTGGGAGGACTAGAGTCAACAGAACTGAGGTGGGGAGGACTAGAGTCAACAGAACTGAGGAGGGAGGAATGGGGGTGGGAGGACTAGAGTCAATAGAACTGAGGAGGGAGGAATGGGGGTGGGAGGACTAGAGTCAACAGAACTGAGGAGGGGAGGAATGGGGTGTGAGGACTAGAGTCAACAGAACTGAGGAGGGGAGGAATGGGGGTGGGAGGACTAGAGTCAACAGAACTGAGGTGGGGAGGAATGGGGGTGGGAGGACTAGAGTCAACAGAACTGAGGTGGGGAGGAATGGGGGTGGGAGGACTAGAGTCAACAGAACTGGGCCCCAGGAAGCAACAAAGAGAAAATACCATGCATAATTATTTACACATTCAGAACTAAGAGAGAACATTATTAACACAACTCTGAGCTGCTCCACTGTCTGTCCAACAAGAGACCACCTTCTGCACCGTCTGAGACGACGAGCAGAGCTCTGTCTGTCACCACCCACAGCATCACATGGAATGGACATGAGCTGAGTTCTGTTCTGTCCCGTCTGTCAGTGAGGCCGCTGGACGGTAAGTAGTATACAGGAGACCCCCCTTAGCGCAGTGGACATGAGCTGTGTCCTGTCTGTCCTGTCAATGGGCAGGCGGTAGGCTAGCTAGGTACAGCTAGGTAGGATGCCCTCCTCTGATGCTGCATGGTGCCACGGTGGCTCTCCTCTTATACGATGCGCGGTGCTGAGCGATCGTTGGTATTGGTCCTCTTCAGCTTGACCCCTCTCTGGATAACCAGCAGCATGTTTCCCCCCTGACCATCCATAACCTCCCCATCCTCCAGGGACCCCCCCTCACCCTGACACTGGACCCTAGGCTGGTGAGGGGCCAAGGGAGGGTTTGTGGTTGCTTGACCACTCCAGAACGCCAGGGGAAGTACACCCAGCTCCCCCTCCTCTCCCTGGGCTGGAGACTCAGGGCTCTGGGCCTCCTCTGGTTCCTCCGCCCCTACTCCTGGTCCTCCAGGAATCCCCAGCCCCCAGGGGAATCCTCCCCCAACTAGGCCAGGCACGGGGATCTTGACTGGGATGACGGGGTCCGGATGGGGATGGGGCCGGTGGTCCCGCGGCGAGCCGAGGGCTTGGTGGAGGGCGTGCGGCGGATGGTGGCGACCCCAGGGGTCATGATGACGGAGCCAGCCGTAGAAGGTAGGCCGGCGGTGGAGGCTGGTCTCTTGGACTGGAACATCCTACGGTAGGACTGGTTGATGTCACTGTTACGGGGGATGGTGGATGACTTGTCAAACTCCTGCTGGTCAACCTCCTGGTCCCCTCCCATGGAGAAATAGTCGTAGTCTGACACTGGAATAAACAGAGAGAGAGAGAGAGAGAAAGGCTTTATTATGGATCCCCATTAGTTCCTGTCAAGGCAGCAGCTACTCTTCCTGGGGTTTATTATGGATCCCCATTAGTTCGTGCAAGGCAGCAGCTACTCTTCCTGGGGTTTATTATGGATCCCCATTAGTTCGTGCCAAGGCAGCAGCTACTCTTCCTGGGGTTTGTTATGGATCCCCATTAGTTCCTGTCAAGACAGCAGCTACTCTTCCTAGGGTTTATTATGGATCCCCATTAGTTCCTGCCAAGGCAGCAGCTACTCTTCCTAGGGTTTATTATGGATCCCCATTAGTTCCTGCCAAGGCAGCAGCTACTCTTCCTGGGGTTTATTATGGATCCCCATTAGTTCCTGTCAAGACAGCAGCTACTCTTCCTAGGGTTTATTATGGATCCCCATTAGTTCCTGCCAAGGCAGCAGCTACTCTTCCTGGGGTTTATTATGGATCCCCATTAGTACCTGCCAGGACAGCAGCTACTCTTCCTGGGGTTTATTATGGATCCCCATTAGTTCCTGACAAGACAGCAGCTACTCTTCCTGAGGTTTATTATGGATCCCCATTAGTTCCTGTCAAGACAGCAGCTACTCATCCTGGGGTTTATTATGGATCCCCATTAGTTCCTGCCAAGGCAGCAGCTACTCTTCCTGGGGTTTATTATGGATCCACATTAGTTCCTGTCAAGACAGCAGCTACTCTTCCTGGGGTTTATTATGGATCCCCATTAGTTCCTGTCAAGACAGCAGCTACTCTTCCTGGGGTTTATTATGGATCCCCATTAGTTCCTGTCAAGACAGCAGCTACTCTTCCTGGGGTTTATTATGGATCCCCATTAGTTCCTGCCAAGGCAGCAGCTACTCTTCCTAGGGTTTATTATGGATCCCCATTAGTTCCTGCCAAGGCAGCAGCTACTCTTCCTGGGGTTTATTATGGATCCCCATTAGTTCCTGTCAAGACAGCAGCTACTCTTCCTAGGGTTTATTATGGATCCCCATTAGTACCTGCCAGGACAGCAGCTACTCTTCCTGGGGTTTATTATGGATCCCCATTAGTTCCTGACAAGACAGCAGCTACTCTTCCTGAGGTTTATTATGGATCCCCATTAGTTCCTGTCAAGACAGCAGCTACTCATCCTGGGGTTTATTATGGATCCCCATTAGTTCCTGACAAGACAGCAGCTACTATTCCTGAGGTTTATTATGGATCCCCATTAGTTCCTGTCAAGACAGCAGCTACTCATCCTGGGGTTTATTATGGATCCCCATTAGTTCCTGCCAAGGCAGCAGCTACTCTTCCTGGGGTTTATTATGGATCCACATTAGTTCCTGTCAAGACAGCAGCTACTCTTCCTGGGGTTTATTATGGATCCCCATTAGTTCCTGTCAAGACAGCAGCTACTCTTCCTGGGGTTTATTATGGATCCCCATTAGTTCCTGTCAAGACAGCAGCTACTCTTCCTGGGGTTCATTATGGATCCCCATTAGTTCCTGCCAGGGCAGCAGCTACTCTTCCTGGGGTTTATTATGGCTCCCCATTAGTTCCTGTCAAGACAGCAGCTACTCTTCCTGGGATCCAAACTAATTAAGGCAAAAACAAAAGGTCTACCTTAAAAATATTGAATAAGATGTTTCTTTCTTTAAAAATGTCATTTTATGGACCTCCAGAGTGGTACAGTATTACTAGTAGACTCCTGGTTACTATGGTCTCCAGAGTGGTACAGTATTACTACTAGACTCCTGGTTACTATGGTCTCCAGAGTGGTACAGTATTACTAGTAGACTCCTGGTTACTATGGTCTCCAGAGTGGTACAGTATTACTACTAGACTCCTGGTTACTATGGTCTCCAGAGTGGTACAGTATTACTACTAGACTCCTGGTTACTATGGTCTCCAGAGTGGTACAGTATTACTAGTAGACTCCTGGTTACTATGGTCTCCAGAGTGGTACAGTATTACTACTAGACTCCTGGTTACTATGGTCTCCAGAGTGGTACAGTATTACTACTAGACTCCTGGTTACTATGGTCTCCAGAGTGGTACAGTATTACTACTAGACTCCTGGTTACTATGGTCTCCAGAGTGGTACAGTATTACTACTACTCCTGGTTACTATGGTCTCCAGAGTGGTACAGTATTACTACTAGACTCCTGGTTACTATGGTCTCCAGAGTGGTACAGTATTACTACTAGACCCCGGGTTACTATGGTCTCCAGAGTGGTAGAGTATTACTAGTAGACTCCTGGTTACTATGGTCTCCAGAGTGGTACAGTATTACTACTAGACTCCTGGTTACTATGGTCTCCAGAGTGGTACAGTATTACTACTAGACTCCTGGTTACTATGGTCTCCAGAGTGGTACAGTATTACTTCTAGACTCCTGGTTACTATGGTCTCCAGAGTGGTACAGTATTACTACTAGACTCCTGGTTACTAGGGCTGTTTTTCATGGTTCGGGTTAGGCCCCTTAGTTCCAGTGAAGGGAAATCTTAACGCTACAGCATACAATGACATTCTAGACGATTCAGTGCTTCCAACTTTGTGGCAACAGTTTGGGGAAGGCCCTTTCCTGTTTCAGCATGACAATGCCCGCGTGCACAAAGCGAGGTCCATACAGAAATGGCTTGTCGAGATCGGTGTGGAAGAACTTGACTGGTCTGCACAGAGCCCTGACCTCAACCCCATCGATCACCTTTGGGATGAATTGGAACGCAGACTGCGAGCCAGGAGGCCTAACCGCCCAACTTCACTAATGCTCTTGTGGCTGAATGGAAGCAAGTCCCCACAGCAATGTTCCAACTTCTAGTGGAAAGCCTTCCCAGAAGAGTGGAGGCTGTTATAGCAGCAATGTTCCAACATCTAGTGGAAAGCCTTCCCAGAAGAGTGGAGGCTGTTATAGCAGCAATGTTCCAACATCTAGTGGAAAGCCTTCCCAGGAGAGTGGAGGCTGTTATAGCAGCAATGTTCCAACATCTAGTGGAAAGCCTTCCCAGGAGAGTGGAGGCTGTTATAGCAGCAATGTTCCAACATCTAGTGGAAAGCCTTCCCAGGAGAGAGGAGGCTGTTATAGCAGCAATGTTCCAACATCTAGTGGAAAGCCTTCCCAGGAGAGTGGAGGCTGTTATAGCAGCAATGTTCCAACATCTAGTAGGAAAGCCTTCCCAGGAGAGTGGAGGCTGTTATAGCAGCAATGTTCCAATATCTAGTGGAAAGCCTTCCCAGAAGAGTGGAGGCTGTTATAGCAGCAATGTTCCTACATCTAGTGGAAAGCCTTCCCAGGAGAGTGGAGGCTGTTATAGCAGCAATGTTCCAACATCTAGTCCAATGTTCCTACATCTAGGGAAAGAGTGGAGGCTGTTATAGCAGCAATGTTCCAACATCTAGTAGGAAAGCCTTCCCAGGAGAGTGGAGGCTGTTATAGCAGCAAAGGGGGGGATGAACTCCATATTAATGCCCATGATTTTGGAATGAGATTGTTCAAACGAGCAGATGTCCACATACCTTTGGGCATTTAGTGCACCTATATCCTATTTTTACCAGACACGTACCTGGTATAGAGACAACATCAATTAGAATGCTTGACATATTTACTGTCACGAGTCCGACCGAGGGTGGCTCCCCTTCCCGGTCGGGTGGCGCTCGGCGGTCGTCGTCACCGGCCTATTAGCTGCCACTGATTGTCTTTCCTCCCCCTCCTTGTATGTTTATTGGTAGCACCTGTTTGTGAATCATTAGTTGGGCTTCTTTAGACAGCCGGTCCGCCTGTTTCTTTGTGCGGGATTAATTATTGTGACCTTCGGTTCTGTAGTAGAGGAACGTGTTTGTTCCTGGTCGTGTATTTCTGCTGTACTGTTTTCGTCCCCCGTGTTTGGGGCATTTGGTTGTGTCTGTGTGTGTGTGTGTGCTCGTGTGTGTGTGTGTGTGTGTTCGTGTGTGTGTGTGTGTGTGTGTGTGTGTGTGTGTGTGTCTGTGTCTGTGCACCAGTGGTGCGTTTGTGCATTAAAGAGCACAGCATTGCACTCTCTGTTTCCTGCGTCTGACTCCACACCCACGACACCCAGAGCGTTACATTTACACAGAAGGATATGGTGCTACAAGTCATGCACGCCTTTGCATATTTTCTCAGTGTGTTTGTGTGTGTGTGTGTGTTAACCTTGTGAAGGTATGGTGTCCTCTGAACAGCACGGGGTGGTACTCTGGGTACTGTAGCCACTAGAACAGTGTAGAGAGTCCCTACTGGAACGCTGTGTGTGTGAGTCCAGCTGTAGACCTCTGGAAAGGGCCAGAGCCAGCTCCTCATGGGCCTCCATCTCACACACCTGGAGACAGACACACACACACAGACACAGACACACAGACAGACAGACAGACAGACAGACAGACAGACAGACAGACAGACAGACAGACAGACAGACAGACAGACAGACAGACAGACAGACAGACAGACAGACAGACAGACAGACAGACAGACACACACACACGTTGGGTTAGAAAACTTAATCCTTCTTTGTATAAACTGGTTGGTTTGAACCCTGAATGCTGATGAAGATAAATCCTCGGGCCTTATTGATATAAACTGGATGGTTTGAGCCCTGAATGCTGACTGGCTGACAGCCGTGGTATATTAGACTGTATACCAAACTGGGGTTTGAACCCTGAATGCATTTGTTTTTCCTGCTCTAATTACGTTGGTAACCAGTTTATAATAGCAATAAGGTAACTCTGGGGTTTGTGGTATATGGCCAATATACCACGGGCTAAGGGTTGTGTCCAGGCACTCTGCGTTGCGTCGTGCTTAAGAACAGAGCTTACCTGTGGTATAGTGGCCATATACCACAAACCCCGAGTAAACTGCCTTCTACTCTGTCCCAGGTATCTCTAGTTCCAGTGCTTTTCTACAGACAATGGAATTCTCCGGTTGGAACATTATTGAACATTTCTGATAAAAACATCCTAAAGATTGATTAGTTTGACAAATTTCTTCGACCTTTAATATAACTTTTTGAACTTTTCGTCCGTCTGGACCAGAACGCGCTTTTGGATTTGTTAACCAAACGCCCTAACAAAAGAAGCTATTTGGACATAAATGGACATAAATGATGGACATTATCGAACAAAACAAGCATTTATTGTGGAACTGCGATTCCTGGGAGTGCATTCTGATGAAGATCATCAAAGGTAAGTGAATATTTATAATGCTATTTATGACTAACGTTGACTACCCAACATGGCAGATATTTCTCTGGCTGGTTTGGGCTCTGAGCGCCGTTCTCAGATTGTGCTTTTTCCGTAAAGTTTTTGAAATCTGACACAGCGGTTGCATTAGGAGAAGTGTAATCCAAAGTTCCATGCATAACACTAGAATTTTAATCAACATTTATAATGAGTATTTCTGTGAATTCATGTGGCTCTCTGCAATATCACTGCATGTTTTGGAACTACTGAACATAACACGCCAATGTAAAATACGATTTTTACCGAACAAAACATACATGTATAGTGTAACATGAAGTCCTAGGAGTGTCATCTGATGAAGACCATCAAAGGTTAGTGATTCATTTTATCTATATTTGTGCTTTTTGTGACTCCTCTCTTTGGCTGGAAAAATGGCTGGGTTTTTCTGTGAGTTGGTGGTGACCTAACATGATCGTTTGTGGAGCTTTCGCTGTATAGCATTTTTGAAATCAGACACAGTGGCTGGATTAACGAGAATTCTATCTTTAAAATGGTGCCTAATACTTGTATGTTTGAGAAATGTGATTTATGAGATTTCTGATGATTTGTATTTGGCGCCCTGCAATTTCATTGGCTGTTGGCGAGGGGTTCCGCTAGCGGAAGTCCCAGTCCTAGACAGGTTAAAGCATGTGTCCAGCTGACCTTGGGTGGTGGAGGTAATGGTTGACCTCTGCTCCCTGGTGCTGGGATGACTCCAGCAGGCAGTGGTAGACTCCTGCCCCCAGGTGCTGGGATGACACCAGCAGGCAGTGGTAGACTCCTGCCCCCAGGTGCTGGGATGACTCCAGCAGGCAGTGGTAGACTCCTGCCCCCATGTGCTGGGATGACACCAGCAGGCAGTGGTAGTGGGGCATAGCTGGTGTCTGCTGGTACAGGATCCTTGTCCTTCCTCCTTCTAAGGGTGTTCACCATGGGCTGGTCATAGGGTCCTGGTTTAGCCCAGTCCTACAGGATACAGAAACATAGCTGAGTTCACCTCCTTTACCCAGTCCTACAGGATACAGATCTTTAGCTGAGTTCACCTCCTCTACCCAGTCCTACAGGATACAGAAATATAGCTGAGTTCACCTCCTCTACCCAGTCCTACAGGATACAGATACATAGCTGAGTTCACCTCCTCTACCCAGTCCTACAGGATACAGATACAAAGCTGAGTTCACCTCCTCTACCCAGTCCTACAGGATACAGATACATAGCTGAGTTCACCTCCTCTACCCAGTCCTACAGGATACAGATACATAGCTGAGTTCACCTCCTCTACCCAGTCCTACAGGATACAGATACATAGCGGAGTTCACCTCCTCTACCCAATCCTACAGGACACAGAAACATAGCGGAGTTCACCTCCTCTACCCAGTCCTAAGCTGAGTTCACCTCCTCTACCCAGTCCTACAGGATACAGATACATAGCTGAGTTCACCTCCTCTACCCAGTCCTACAGGATACAGAAATATAGCTGAGTTCACCTCCTCTACCCAGTCCTACAGGATACAGATACATAGCTGAGTTCACCTCCTCTACCCAGTCCTACAGGATACAGATACAAAGCTGAGTTCACCTCCTCTACCCAGTCCTACAGGATACAGATACATAGCTGAGTTCACCTCCTCTACCCAGTCCTACAGGATACAGATACATAGCTGAGTTCACCTCCTCTACCCAGTCCTACAGGATACAGATACATAGCGGAGTTCACCTCCTCTACCCAGTCCTACAGGATACAGAAACATAGCGGAGTTCACCTCCTCTACCCAGTCCTACAGGATACAGATACATAGCTGAGTTCACCTCCTCTACCCAGTCCTACAGGATACAGATACATAGCGGAGTTCACCTCCTCTACCCAGTCCTACAGGATACAGAAACATAGCGGAGTTCACCTCCTCTACCCAGTCTACAGGATACTAAGCTGAGTTCACCTCCTCTACCCAGTCCTACAGGATACAGATACATAGCTGAGTTCACCTCCTCTACCCAGTCCTACAGGATACAGATACATAGCTGAGTTCACCTCCTCTACCCAGTCCTACAGGATACAGATACATAGCGGAGTTCACCTCCTCTACCCAGTCCTACAGGATACAGAAACATAGCGGAGTTCACCTCCTCTACCCAGTCCTAAGCTGAGTTCACCTCCTCTACCCAGTCCTACAGGATACAGATACATAGCTGAGTTCACCTCCTCTACCCAGTCCTACAGGATACAGATACATAGCTGTGGGGATTCTGAACTATTATCACCATCTTCAAATACATCTTCTGCAGGAACACATCTGAAATCTACCAATGAAACGTGTAGAAGACGATGTGGTACATCGTTCTACAGTCATGTTTCAATCTGACTGTAACATAATCATAATGTCATAGTAATGCAGAGGGTCCTACGTAATGACAGGATGTTGATGTTTCAGGAACACAAGGAGACAGGATGAGGAGGAGGACTGAACCAACAAACAAACCTTCCAGCTGGGGACTTTAGAGGTGGGGACCATGTTAGGCCCCAGGCTGCAGTAATGAGGGTAGTCAGGTAGCAGGGCCGAGCCCGGCCTGGACCACGACTGGGACGGACAGGAGGAGGAGGAGGAAGAGGTGATGGAGGTGGAATGGGAGGAGGGAGGGAAGAGGGGGTAGGAACCCACCAGGCCTGAGCCCCCTCCCATCAGGTAGGACCCCCCCAGGCCTGAGCCCCCTCCCATCAGGTATGAAGAGTCTGAATGATGGTGATCCCCGTAGTGGTCATACCCGTTAGACAACTGAGCATGAGCAGGGGAACGGAATGACACAAACAAACAAACAAACAAACAAACATAAAAACACAAAATTGGAGAAAGTTGTCAAATTATAAAAACCAACACAATAGGGTCAGGATAATAAACCAACACAATAGGGTCAGGATAATAAACCAACACAATAGGGTCAGGATAATAAACCAACACTGTAGGGTCAGGATAATAAACCAACACAATAGGGTCAGGATAATAAACCAACACAGTAGGGTCAGGATAATAAACCAACACAGTAGGGTCAGGATAATAAACCAACACAATAGGGTCAGGATAATAAACCAACACAATAGGGTCAGGATAATAAACCAACACAATAGGGTCAGGATAATAAACCAACACAATAGGGTCAGGATAATAAACCAACACAATAGGGTCAGGATAATAAACCAACACAATAGGGTCAGGATAATAAAACAACACAATAGGGTCAGGATAATAAACCAACACAATAGGGTCAGGATAATAAACCAACACAATAGGGTCAGGATAATAAACCAACACAATAGGGTCAGGATAATAAACCAACACAATAGGGTCAGGATAATAAACCAACAATAGGGTCAGGATAATAAACCAACACAATAGGGTCAGGATAATAAACCAACACAGTAGGGTCAGGATAATAAACCAACACAATAGGGTCAGGATAATAAACCAACACAATAGGGTCAGGATAATAAACCAACACAATAGGGTCAGGATAATAAACCGACACAATAGGGTCAGGATAATAAACCAACACAATAGGGTCAGGATAATAAACCAACACAATAGGGTCAGGATAATAAACCAACACAATAGGGTCAGGATAATAAACCGACACAATAGGGTCAGGATAATAAACCAACACAATAGGGTCAGGATAATAAACCAACACAATAGGGTCAGGATAATAAACCAACACAATAGGGTCAGGATAATAAACCAACACAATAGGGTCAGGATAATAAACCAACACAATAGGGTCAGGATAATAAACCAACACAATAGGGTCAGGATAATAAACCAACACAATAGGGTCAGGATAATAAACCGACACAATAGGGTCAGGATAATAAAACGACACAATAGGGTCAGGATAATAAACCAACACAATAGGGTCAGGATAATAAAACAACACAATAGGGTCAGGATAATAAACCAACACAATAGGGTCAGGATAATAAACCAACACAATTGGGTCAGGATAATAAACCGACACAATAGGGTCAGGATAATAAACCTACACAATAGGCTCAGGATAATAAACCAACACAATTGGGTCAGGATAATAAACCGACACAATAGGGTCAGGATAATAAACCTACACAATAGGCTCAGGATAATAAACCAACACAATAGGATAATAAACCGACACAATAGGGTCAGGATAATAAACCAACACAATAGGCTCAGGATAATAAACCAACACAATAGGGTCAGGATAATAAACCAACACAGTAGGGTCAGGATAATAAACCAACACAATAGGGTCAGGATAATAAACCAACACAATTGGGTCAGGATAATAAACCGACACAATAGGGTCAGGATAATAAACCTACACAATAGGCTCAGGATAATAAACCAACACAATAGGGTCAGGATAATAAACCAACACAATAGGGTCAGGATAATAAACCAACACAATAGGGTCAGGATAATAAAACAACACAATAGGGTCAGGATAATAAAACAACACAATAGGGTCAGGATAATAAAACGACATAATAGGGTCAGGATAATAAACCGGCACAATAGGGTCAGGATAATAAACCAAAACAATAGGGTCAGGATAATAAACCAACACAATAGGGTCAGGATAATAAACCAACACAATAGGGTCAGGATAATAAACCAACACAATAGGGTCAGGATAATAAAACAACACAATAGGGTCAGGATAATAAAACAACACAATAGGGTCAGGATAATAAACCAACACAATAGGGTCAGGATAATAAACCGACACAATAGGGTCAGGATAATAAACCGACACAATAGGGTCAGGATAATAAAACGACACAATAGGGTCAGGATAATAAACCGACACAATAGGGTCAGGATAATAAAACAACACAATAGGGTCAGGATAATAAACCAAAACAATAGGGTCAGGATAATAAACCAACACAATAGGGTCAGGATAATAAACCGACACAATAGGGTCAGGATAATAAACCAACACAATAGGGTCAGGATAATAGGGCCAGGATAATAAACCAACACAATAGGGTCAGGATAATAAACCAAAACAATAGGGGCAGGATAATAAACCAACACAATAGGGTCAGGATAATAAACCTACACAATAGGGCCAGGATAATAAACCAACACAATAGGGCCGGGATAATAAACCAACACAATAGGGTCAGGATAATAAACCTACACAATAGGCTCGGGATAATAGGGTCAGGATAATAAACCAACACAATAGGGTCAGGATAATAAACCTACACAATAGGCTCAGGATAATAGGGTCAGGATAATAAACCAACCCAATAGGGCCAGGATAATAAACCAACACAATAGGGCCAGGATAATAAACCAACACAATAGGGTCAGGATAATAAACCTACACAATAGGCTCAGGATAATAAACCGACACAATAGGGTCAGGATAATAAACCAACACAATAGGCTCAGGATAATAGGGTCAGGATAATAAACCAACACAATAGGGTCAGGATAATAAACAGACACAATAGGGTCAGGATAATAAACCAACACAATAGGGTCAGGATAATAAACCGACACAATAGGGTCAGGATAATAGGGTCAGGATAATAAACCGACACAATAGGGTCAGGATAATAGTGTCAGGATAATAAACCGACACAATAGGGTCAGGATAATAAACCGACACAATAGGGTCGGGATAATAAACCGACACAATAGGGTCGGGATAATAAACCAACACAATAGGGTCAGGATAATAAACCAACACAATAGGGTCAGGATAATAAAACAACACAATAGGGTCAGGATAATAAACCGACACAATAGGGTCAGGATAATAAACCAACACAATAGGGTCAGGATAATAAAACAACACAATAGGGTCAGGATAATAAACCGACACAATAGGGTCAGGATAATAAACCAACACAATAGGGTCAGGATAATAAACCAACACAATAGGGTCAGGATAATAGGGTCAGGATAATAAACCAACACAATAGGGTCAGGATAATAAACCAACACAATAGGGTCAGGATAATAAAACAACACAATAGGGTCAGGATAATAAAACAACACAATCAGAAACACAAGATAAAAGTTGGTGAATGAAATACAAATAACTCCACATTTCGGAAGAACAAATAAACAAAAGGAGTAAACTAAGAAAATGAATCCTGCCTGATTGACAAACCGGACCGCGGTTCTGAATTCTGAAATGTATGTGAACGACCACGATGACCCATGAGACTGGATACGTAACAGAGGCGATCAGAGACAGGTGAAAGGAAGCTGTGGGTGGAACACCTGGATGGGGTAGAGGGGTGTGGAGAAGGTGAACACGATAGTTCCTGTGAGGAGAATCTAGAATAAGGGCTACAGCAAGGAGACGAGGGGTAGGGTATCTATCATGAGAGGGGACGAGGGGTAGGGTATCTATCATGAGAGGGGACGAGGGGTAGGGTATCTATCATGAGAGGGGACGAGGGGTAGGGTATCTATCATGAGAGGGGACGAGGGGTAGGGTATCTATCATGAGAGGAGACGAGGGGTAGGGTATCTATCATGAAAGGAGACGAGGGGTAGGGTATCTATCATGAGAGGGGACGAGGGGTAGGGTATCTATCATGAGAGGGGACGAGGGGTAGGGTATCTATCATGAGAGGGGACGAGGGGTAGGGTATCTATCATGAGAGGGCAGGGGGGGGTGCTTCCTCTCAAAGGAGGGATGGAGGGAGTATTTCACCTTGTCAACTGCAGCCAGAGGCCCTCCTGAGGTGGGAGAGCTGCACTCACTGACTGACTGGCAGGTGTCAGAGGCCTCAGACGAGCCAGAGCTGGAGCAAGGCTGGAGGAACGGCAGGTTGGGTGGAGGCAGACAGACACGACAGAGGACGAGCACAAGGCAAGAGCAGAGAGTTTTGGTGTTAAAAAAAAGAGAGGAGTTTGAGTTCAGGGTAGGGTTAAAAGATGACCAGATATGAACATACACGCAGTCACAGACAGTCACACACAGTCACAGACCGTCACAGACCGTCACACACAGTCACAGACAGTCACACACAGTCACACACCGTCACAGACAGTCACACACAGTCACAGACAGTCATACACAGTCACAGACAGTCACACACAGTCACAGACAGTCACACACAGTCACAGACAGTCATACACAGTCACAGACAGTCACAGACAGTCACAGTCCGCCACACACAGTCACAGACAGTCACACACAGTCACAGACAGTCACAGACAGTCACAGACAGTCACACACCGTCACACACCGTCACAGACAGTCACAGTCCGCCACACACCGTCACAGACAGTCACACACAGTCACACACCGTCACAGACAGTCACACAGGAATAGAACACATAAAGGAGAGGAAGGAGTGTATTGTAGCCAGCACATAAAGACAGAACAGCAGGGAAGACGTTAGAAGGCATCAATCAGTCAGTGAGCTGCATCAGCACGTTTAAAAACAACAGTTCCCTGCCAGCAGGGAGGTTAGCACCGAGATTCAGGGGGGAATTAGCTGAAGTGAAACCAAGCAGAGAGGTGAGTCAGAGGATAGAATCATTTAGCATTAACTGTCCTTGTGGACAGAAGAGGGAGAAGCAGATAGACAGTCTGGTACTAAGCATCATGGTTAAAGAGTTTAAAGCCAGACACAGAAAGCCCAGGAGTAGTATTCTCCTGCTGGTTTTCTATGGAGTAGTATTCTCCTGGTGGTTTTCTATGGAGTAGTATTCTCCTGGTGGTTTTCTATGGAGTAGTATTCTCCTGGTGGTTTTCTATGGAGTAGTATTCTCCTGGTGGTTTTCTATGGAGTAGTATTATCCTGGTGGTTTTCTATGGAGTAGTATTCTCCTGGTGGTTTTCTATGGAGTAGTATTCTCCTGGTGGTTTTCTATGGAGTAGTATTCTCCTGCTGGTTTTCTATGGAGTAGTATTCTCCTGGTGGTTTTCTATGGAGTAGTATTCTCCTGCTGGTTTTCTATGGAGTAGTATTCTCCTGCTGGTTTTCTATGGAGTAGTATTCTCCTGGTGGTTTTCTATGGAGTAGTATTCTCCTGGTGGTTTAGCGGTGCGGCAGCATTAGTGGTCGTCACTCTAAGACCTTATTCAGAACTCTACTCTAGACTGACAGTGACCTAACAGAGGAAGGAACTCTACTCTAGACTGACAGTGACCTAACATAGGAAGGAACTCTACTCTAGACTGACAGTGACCTAACAGAGGAAGGAACTCTACTCTAGACTGACAGTGACCTAACAGAGGAAGTGGGAACTCTACTCTAGACTGACAGTGACCTAACAGAGGAAGGAACTCTACTCTAGACTGACAGTGACCTAACAGAGGAAGGAACTCTACTCTAGACTGACAGTGACCTAACAGAGGAAGGAACTCTACTCTAGACTGACAGTGACCTAACAGAGGAAGGAGGAACTCTACTCTAGACTGACAGTGACCTAACAGAGGAAGTGGGAACTCTACTCTAGACTGACAGTGACCTAACAGAGGAAGGAGGAACTCTACTCTAGACTGACAGTGACCTAACAGAGGAAGTGGGATCTCCACTATAGACTGACAGTGACCTAACAGAGGAAGGAGGAACTCTACTCTAGACTGACAGTGACCTAACAGAGGAAGGAGGAACTCTACTCTAGACTGACAGTGACCTAAGAGAGGAAGGAGGAACTCTACTCTAGACTGACAGTGACCTAACAGAGGAAGGAACTCTACTCTAGACTGACAGTGACCTAACAGAGGAAGGAACTCTACTCTAGACTGACAGTGACCTAACAGAAGAGGAAGGAACTCTACTCTAGACTGACAGTGACCTAACAGAGGAAGGAATTCTACTATAGACTGACAGTGACCTAACAGAGGAAGTGGGAACTCTACTATAGACTGACAGTGACCTAACAGAGGAAGGAATTCTACTCTAGACTGACAGTGACCTAACAGAGGAAGGAATTCTACTATAGACTGACAGTGACCTAACAGAGGAAGGAGAAACTCTACTATAGACTGACAGTGACCTAACAGAGGAAGGAACTCTACTCTAGACTGACAGTGACCTAACAGAGGAAGGAACTCTACTCTAGACTGACAGTGACCTAACAGAGGAAGTGGGAACTCTACTCTAGACTGACAGTGACCTAACAGAGGAAGGAACTCTACTATAGACTGACAGTGACCTAACAGAGGAAGGAGGAACTCTACTCTAGACTGACAGTGACCTAACAGAGGAAGGAACTCTACTCTAGACTGACAGTGACCTAACAGAGGAAGAAACTCTATTCTGGACTGACAGTGACCTAACAGAGGAAGGAACTCTACTCTAGACTGACAGTGACCTAACAGAGGAAGGAGGAACTCTACTCCAGACTGACAGTGACCTAACAGAGGAAGGAACTCTACTCTAGACTGACAGTGACCTAACAGAGGAAGGAACTCTACTCTAGACCGACAGTGACTCTACTCTAGACTGACAGTGACCTAACAGAGGAAGTGGGGACTCTACTATAGACGGACAGTGACCTAACAGAGGAAGGAGGAACTCTACTCTAGACTGACAGTGACCTAACAGAGGAAGTGGGGACTCTACTATAGACTGACAGTGACCTAACAGAGGAAGGAGGAACTCTACTCTAGACTGACAGTGACCTAACAGAGGAAGGAACTCTACTCTAGACTGACAGTGACCTAACAGAGGAAGTGGGGACTCTACTCTAGACTGACAGTGACCTAACAGAGGAAGGAGGAACTCTACTATAGACTGACAGTGACCTAATAGAGGAAGGAACTCTACTCTAGACTGACAGTGACCTAACAGAGGAAGGAACTCTACTCTAGACTGACAGTGACCTAACAGAGAAAGGAGGAACTCTACTCTAGACTGACAATGACCTAACAGAGGAAGGAACTCTACTCTAGACTGACAGTGACCTAACAGAGGAAGGAACTCTACTATAGACTGACAGTGACCTAACAGAGGAAGTGGGGACTCTACTCTAGACTGACCTAACAGAGGAAGGAACTCTACTCTAGACTGACAGTGACCTAACAGAGGAAGGAACTCTACTCTAGACTGACAGTGACCTAACAGAGGAAGGAACTCTACTCTAGACTGACAGTGACCTAACAGAGGAAGGAACTCTACTCTAGACTGACAGTGACCTAACAGAGGAAGGAGGACATCTACTATAGACTGACAGTGACCTAACAGAGGAAGGAACTCTACTCTAGACTGACAGTGACCTAACAGAGGAAGGAACTCTACTCTAGACTGACAGTGACCTAACAGAGGAAGGAACTCTACTCTAGACTGACAGTGACCTAACAGAGGAAGGAACTCTACTCTAGACTGACAGTGACCTAACAGAGGAAGTGGGGACTCTACTCTAGACTGACAGTGACCTAACAGAGGAAGGAACTCTACTCTAGACTGACAGTGACCTAACAGAGGAAGGAACTCTACTCTAGACTGACAGTGACCTAACAGAGGAAGGAACTCTACTCTAGACTGACAGTGACCTAACAGAGGAAGGAACTCTACTCTAGACTGACAGTGACCTAACAGAGGAAGGAACTCTACTCTAGACTGACAGTGACCTAACAGAGGAAGGAGGACATCTACTATAGACTGACAGTGACCTAACAGAGGAAGGAA
The DNA here is from genome assembly GCF_034236695.1 of Oncorhynchus nerka. NCBI lineage: Eukaryota > Metazoa > Chordata > Actinopteri > Salmoniformes > Salmonidae > Oncorhynchus > Oncorhynchus nerka. Next base: position 68,000 of record NW_027039719.1, on the reverse strand, counting down.
CTCTACTCTAGACTGACAGTGACCTAACAGAGGAAGGAACTCTACTCTAGACTGACAGTGACCTAACAGAGGAAGGAACTCTACTCTAGACTGACAGTGACCTAACAGAGGAAGTGGGAACTCTACTATAGACTGACAGTGACCTAACAGAGGAAGGAATTCTACTCTAGACTGACAGTGACCTAACAGAGGAAGGAATTCTACTATAGACTGACAGTGACCTAACAGAGGAAGGAGAAACTCTACTATAGACTGACAGTGACCTAACAGAGGAAGGAACTCTACTCTAGACTGACAGTGACCTAACAGAGGAAGGAACTCTACTCTAGACTGACAGTGACCTAACAGAGGAAGTGGGAACTCTACTCTAGACTGACAGTGACCTAACAGAGGAAGGAACTCTACTATAGACTGACAGTGACCTAACAGAGGAAGGAGGAACTCTACTCTAGACTGACAGTGACCTAACAGAGGAAGGAACTCTACTCTAGACTGACAGTGACCTAACAGAGGAAGGAACTCTACTCTAGACTGACAGTGACCTAACAGAGGAAGAAACTCTATTCTGGACTGACAGTGACCTAACAGAGGAAGGAACTCTACTCTAGACTGACAGTGACCTAACAGAGGAAGGAGGAACTCTACTCCAGACTGACAGTGACCTAACAGAGGAAGGAACTCTACTCTAGACTGACAGTGACCTAACAGAGGAAGGAACTCTACTCTAGACTGACAGTGACCTAACAGAGGAAGTGGGGACTCTACTATAGACGGACAGTGACCTAACAGAGGAAGGAGGAACTCTACTCTAGACTGACAGTGACCTAACAGAGGAAGTGGGGACTCTACTATAGACTGACAGTGACCTAACAGAGGAAGGAGGAACTCTACTCTAGACTGACAGTGACCTAACAGAGGAAGGAACTCTACTCTAGACTGACAGTGACCTAACAGAGGAAGTGGGGACTCTACTCTAGACTGACAGTGACCTAACAGAGGAAGGAGGAACTCTACTATAGACTGACAGTGACCTAACAGAGGAAGGAACTCTACTCTAGACTGACAGTGACCTAACAGAGGAAGGAACTCTACTCTAGACTGACAGTGACCTAACAGAGAAAGGAGGAACTCTACTCTAGACTGACAATGACCTAACAGAGGAAGGAACTCTACTCTAGACTGACAGTGACCTAACAGAGGAAGGAACTCTACTATAGACTGACAGTGACCTAACAGAGGAAGTGGGGACTCTACTCTAGACTGACCTAACAGAGGAAGGAACTCTACTCTAGACTGACAGTGACCTAACAGAGGAAGGAACTCTACTCTAGACTGACAGTGACCTAACAGAGTAAGGAACTCTACTCTAGACTGACAGTGACCTAACAGAGGAAGGAGGACATCTACTATAGACTGACAGTGACCTAACAGAGGAAGGAACTCTACTCTAGACTGACAGTGACCTAACAGAGGAAGGAACTCTACTCTAGACTGACAGTGACCTAACAGAGGAAGGAACTCTACTCTAGACTGACAGTGACCTAACAGAGGAAGGAACTCTACTCTAGACTGACAGTGACCTAACAGAGGAAGGAACTCTACTCTAGACTGACAGTGACCTAACAGAGGAAGTGGGGACTCTACTATAGACTGACAGTGACCTAACAGAGGAAGGAGGAACTCTACTCTAGACTGACAGTGACCTAACAGAGGAAGTGGGGACTCTACTATAGACTGACAGTGACCTAACAGAGGAAGGAGGAACTCTACTCTAGACTGACAGTGACCTAACAGAGGAAGGAACTCTACTCTAGACTGACAGTGACCTAACAGAGGAAGTGGGGACTCTACTCTAGACTGACAGTGACCTAACAGAGGAAGGAGGAACTCTACTATAGACTGACAGTGACCTAACAGAGGAAGGAACTCTACTCTAGACTGACAGTGACCTAACAGAGGAAGGAACTCTACTCTAGACTGACAGTGACCTAACAGAGAAAGGAGGAACTCTACTCTAGACTGACAATGACCTAACAGAGGAAGGAACTCTACTCTAGACTGACAGTGACCTAACAGAGGAAGGAACTCTACTATAGACTGACAGTGACCTAACAGAGGAAGTGGGGACTCTACTCTAGACTGACCTAACAGAGGAAGGAACTCTACTCTAGACTGACAGTGACCTAACAGAGGAAGGAACTCTACTCTAGACTGACAGTGACCTAACAGAGTAAGGAACTCTACTCTAGACTGACAGTGACCTAACAGAGGAAGGAGGACATCTACTATAGACTGACAGTGACCTAACAGAGGAAGGAACTCTACTCTAGACTGACAGTGACCTAACAGAGGAAGGAACTCTACTCTAGACTGACAGTGACCTAACAGAGGAAGGAACTCTACTCTAGACTGACAGTGACCTAACAGAGGAAGGAACTCTACTCTAGACTGACAGTGACCTAACAGAGGAAGGAGGACATCTACTATAGACTGACAGTGACCTAACAGAGGAAGGAACTCTACTCTAGACTGACAGTGACCTAACAGAGGAAGGAACTCTACTCTAGACTGACAGTGACCTAACAGAGGAAGGAACTCTACTCTAGACTGACAGTGACCTAACAGAGGAAGGAACTCTACTCTAGACTGACAGTGACCTAACAGAGGAAGTGGGGACTCTACTCTAGACTGACAGTGACCTAACAGAGGAAGGAACTCTACTCTAGACTGACAGTGACCTAACAGAGGAAGGAACTCTACTCTAGACTGACAGTGACCTAACAGAGGAAGGAACTCTACTCTAGACTGACAGTGACCTAACAGAGGAAGGAACTCTACTCTAGACTGACAGTGACCTAACAGAGGAAGGAACTCTACTCTAGACTGACAGTGACCTAACAGAGGAAGGAGGACATCTACTATAGACTGACAGTGACCTAACAGAGGAAGGAACTCTACTCTGACTGACAGTGACCCTAACAGAGGAAGGAACTCTACTCTAGACTGACAGTGACCTAACAGAGGAAGGAACTCTACTCTAGACTGACAGTGACCTAACAGAGGAAGGAACTCTACTCTAGACTGACAGTGACCTAACAGAGGAAGGAACTCTACTCTAGACTGACAGTGACCTAACAGAGGAAGGAACTCTACTCTAGACTGACAGTGACCTAACAGAGGAAGGAACAGACTGACAGTGACCTAACAGAGGAAGGAACTCTACTCTAGACTGACAGTGACCTAACAGAGGAAGGAACTCTACTCTAGACTGACAGTGACCTAACAGAGGAAGGAGGAACTCTACTATAGACTGACAGTGACCTAACAGAGGAAGGAGGAACTCTACTCTAGACTGACAGTGACCTAACAGAGGAAGGAGGAACTCTACTCTAGCCTGACAGTGACCTAACAGAGGAAGGAACTCTACTCTAGACTGACAGTGACCTAACAGAAGAGGAAGGAACTCTACTCTAGACTGACAGTGACCTAACAGAGGAAGTGGGGACTCTACTATAGACGGACAGTGACCTAACAGAGGAAGGAGGAACTCTACTCTAGACTGACAGTGACCTAACAGAGGAAGTGGGGACTCTACTCTAGACTGACAGTGACCTAACAGAGGAAGGAACTCTACTCTAGACTGACAGTGACCTAACAGAGGAAGTGGGGACACTACTCTAGACTGACAGTGACCTAACAGAAGAGGAAGGAACTCTACTCTAGACTGACAGTGACCTAACAGAGGAAGTGGGGACTCTACTATAGAAGGACAGTGACCTAACAGAGGAAGGAGGACATCTACTCTAGACTGACAGTGACCTAACAGAGGAAGGAACTCTACTCTAGACTGACAGTGACCTAACAGAGGAAGGAACTCTACTCTAGACTGACAGTGACCTAACAGAGGAAGTGGGGACTCTACTCTAGACTGACAGTGACCTAACAGAGGAAGGAACTCTACTCTAGACTGACAGTGACCTAACAGAGGAAGGAGGACATCTACTATAGACTGACAGTGACCTAACAGAGGAAGTGGGGACTCTACTCTAGACTGACAGTGACCTAACAGAGGAAGGAACTCTACTCTAGACTGACAGTGACCTAACAGAGGAAGTGGGGACTCTACTCTAGACTGACAGTGACCTAACAGAGGAAGGAGGACATCTACTATAGACTGACAGTGACCTAACAGAGGAAGTGGGGACTCTACTCTAGACTGACAGTGACCTAACAGAGGAAGTGGGGACTCTACTATAGACTGACAGTGACCTAACAGAGGAAGGAGGACATCTACTCTAGACTGACAGTGACCTAACAGAGGAAGGAACTCTACTCTAGACTGACAGTGACCTAACAGAGGAAGGAACTCTACTCTAGACTGACAGTGACCTAACAGAGTAAGGAACTCTACTCTAGACTGACAGTGACCTAACAGAGGAAGGAGGACATCTACTATAGACTGACAGTGACCTAACAGAGGAAGGAACTCTACTCTAGACTGACAGTGACCTAACAGAGGAAGGAACTCTACTCTAGACTGACAGTGACCTAACAGAGGAAGGAACTCTACTCTAGACTGACAGTGACCTAACAGAGGAAGTGGGGACTCTACTATAGACTGACAGTGACCTAACAGAGGAAGTGGGGACTCTCCTATAGACTGACAGTGACCTAACAGAGGAAGGAACTCTACTCTAGACTGACAGTGACCTAACAGAGGAAGTGGGGACTCTACTCTGGACTGGAAGTTGGCCTTGTAACGAGTTGTAACGAACCTCAACTATAACTATAACTACCTCTATTCAAGGTAGTCCCAAAACAGAGTGAGCGAGGAGCTAAATTGAGGGACTGAGGGTTAATTAGACTCTCTGAAAGCCACTTTTTATTTAACCTTTATTTAACTAAGTCAGTTAAGAACAAATTCTTAATTACAATGACGGCCTACCGGGGAACAGTGGGGTTTAACTGCCTTGTTCAGGGTCAGAACGACAGATTTTTACCTTGTCAGCTCAGGGATTCGATCTAGCAACCTTTCGGTTACTACTATAGACTGACAGTATAGACTGACACTCTAACCACTAGGCTACCTGCCGCCCCTTGGACTGAGCCAGGATGGTTTGTGATCAGGGTTAGGGCTCCCCATCATGACCAATAGACTCCAGGGGTGAACACCAAGGCCTGCTCATGTGGTCAACCTTGTCTGAACCTGTAGTCTTCTGGACCAACCTCTCCCCTGACCATAATATCAGGTTTTATAACAACTATAATAGCAGTATAATATCCTCAGTCATCTAGAAAGCATACCCACACCCACACAGATGAGTTTTCAACTAGTAAGAGAAGAGTTTGATCAAGGCTTATGTACTGTTACCAAAGAGGAACTCAGAGAGGAACTCTCTCAGCTGAGGTACTGACAGGACAGGTCTCTAGAACAGCCAGCCCAGTTACTGACCTCCCAACAGGGACTCTGGTAGTTCAGCTGAGGTACTGACAGGACTGGTCTGTAGAACAGCCAGCCCAGTTACTGACCTCCCAACAGGGACTCTGGTAGCTCAGCTGAGGTACTGACAGGACTGGTCTCTAGAACAGCCAGCCCAGTTACTGACCTCCCAACAGGGACTCTGGTAGTTCAGCTGAGGTACTGACAGGACTGGTCTGTAGAACAGCCAGCCCAGTTACTGACCTCCCAACAGGGACTCTGGTAGTTCAGCTGAGGTACTGACAGGACTGGTCTGTAGAACAGCCAGCCCAGTTACTGACCTCCCAACAGGGACTCTGGTAGTTCAGCTGAGATACTGACAGGACTGGTCTGTAGAACAGCCAGCCCAGTTACTGACCTCCCAACAGGATTCTGGTAGCTCAGCTGAGGTACTGACAGGACTGGTCTGTAGAACAGCCAGCCCAGTTACTGACCTCCCAACAGGATTCTGGTAGTTCAGCTGAGGTACTGACAGGACTGGTCTCTAGAACAGCCAGCCCAGTTACTGACCTCCCAACAGGGACTCTGGTAGTTCAGCTGAGGTACTGACAGGACTGGTCTGTAGAACAGCCAGCCCAGTTACTGACCTCCCAACAGGGACTCTGGTAGTTCAGCTGAGATACTGACAGGACTGGTCTGTAGAACAGCCAGCCCAGTTACTGACCTCCCAACAGGATTCTGGTAGCTCAGCTGAGGTACTGACAGGACTGGTCTGTAGAACAGCCAGCCCAGTTACTGACCTCCCAACAGGACTCTGGTAGTTCAGCTGAGGTACTGACAGGACTGGTCTGTAGAACAGCCAGCCCAGTTACTGACCTCCCAACAGGACTCTGGTAGTTCAGCTGAGGTACTGACAGGACTGGTCTGTAGAACAGCCAGCCCAGTTACTGACCTCCCAACAGGGACTCTGGTAGTTCAGCTGAGGTACTGACAGGACTGGTCTGTAGAACAGCCAGCCCAGTTACTGACCTCCCCCAAGCCCCTCTCCTCAGGAGCAGGGTATCCTAGCAACCTGGGATGGCTAGTGTCTCTCATATATGATGTATAAGGAAGTCAAAGGTCACTTGAGGACCAATCGATCATAATATATTTATTGTTGACGCCAGCCCAGTACAGTCAGCCTGGGACAGGACACTGCCGGTAAAACTAAACTGTCCATACACTTCCAGAAGATGTGAAGGTTTAATCTCAGGGTAAAGAGTCCAGTGTACAGATAGTAGGGTCTTGGTAGTGTAGTGTAGTGTAGTGTAGTGTAGTGTAGAGTAGTGTAGTGTAGTGTAGTGTAGAGTAGTGTAGTGTAGTGTAGTGTAGTGTAGTGTAGAGTAGTGTAGTGTAGTGTAGTGTAGAGTAGTGTAGTGTAGTGTAGTGTAGTGTAGTGTAGTAGTGTGTAGTGTAGTGTAGTGTAGTGTAGTGTGGTGTAGTGTAGTGTACTGTAGTGTAGTGTAGTGTGGTGTAATGTATTGTACTGTAGTGTAGTGTAGTGTACTGTAGTGTAGTGTACTGTAGTGTAGTGTACTGTACTGTAGTGTAGTGTACTGTAGTGTAGTCTACTGTAGTGTAGTGTACTGTACTGTAGTGTAGTGTACTGTAGTGTAGTGTACTGTAGTGTACTGTAGTGTAGTGTACTGTAGTGTAGTGTAGTGTAGTGTACTGTAGTGTACTGTAGTGTAGTGTACTGTAGTGCACTGTAGTGTACTGTACTGTAGTGTAGTGTACTGTAGTGTAGTGTACTGTAGAGTAGTGTACTGTAGTGTAGTGTAGAGTAGTGTAGTGTACTGTACTGTAGTGTACTGTAGTGTAGTGTAGTGTACTGTAGTGTAGTGTACTGTAGTGTACTGTAGTGTAGTGTACTGTACTGTACTGTACTGTAGTGTAGTGTACTGTAGTGTAGTGTACTGTAGTGTAGTGTAGTGTACTGTAGTGTAGTGTACTGTAGTGTACTGTACTGTAGTGTAGTGTACTGTAGTGTAGTGTACTGTAGTGTAGTGTAGAGTAGTGTAGTGTACTGTAGTGTAGTGTACTGTAGTGTAGTGTAGTGTAGTGTAGTGTAGTGTACTGTAGTGTAGTGTAGTCTTACCTGCGGTAGTGTTTCCTGGGGCATGGGTGATGGTGACTTGGAGGTGTAGGTGTCTGGCTGGGAGATGAATCCTGAGTCGTGGGAGGACATGGAGGACAGTCGTGCCGCGGCCTGCTGGGGCAGGGTGGAGCTACGGTAGCCGTAGTGGGAGGAGCAGGAGGAGGAGGAAGGGGAGTGAGAGTGGGATGTGCCGCTGGAGCGAGAGTCACTACTGTTTACGCTGTTCAGACTGCTGTTAGGGTGAGACGGGTGGAGAGACAGACAGACAGGGGGAGAGACAGACAGACATACATACATACAGACAGACAGACAGACAGACAGACAGGTGGAGAGACAGACAGACAGGTGGAGAGACAGACAGACAGGTGGAGAGACAGACAGACAGACAGACAGACAGACAGACAGACAGACAGACAGACAGACAGACAGACAGACAGACAGACAGACAGGTGGAGAGACAGACAGACAGATGGAGAGACAGACAGACAGGTGGAGAGACAGACAGACAGACAGGTGGAGAGACAGACAGACAGACAGACAGGTGGAGAGACAGACAGACAGACAGGTAGAGAGACAGACAGACAGACAGGTAGAGAGACAGACAGACAGACAGGTAGAGAGACAGACAGACAGACAGGTAGAGAGACGGACAGACAGACAGAGACAAACAGACAGACAGACAGACAGACAGGTGGAGAGACAGACAGGGGAACAGGCAGGAGGGTGAGAGACAGACAGACAGACAGACAGACAGACAGACAGACAGACAGACAGACAGACAGACAGACAGACAGACGAACAGGCAGGAGGGAGACAGACAGACAGACAGACAGACAGACAGACAGACAGACAGACAGACAGACAGACAGACAGACAGACAGACAGACAGGAGGGTGAGAGACAGACAGACAGAGGGAGACAGACAGACAGACAGAGGGAGACAGACAGACAGTGAATGGGTTAACACTCCAAACCAATGCAGCAGGCAGTGACTGTGAACAAACCAGTCAAATTAAAATATTAAAACAACCAGGCATGAAATCATAATAAACGTTACCACAATATATACATATATATATATATATATATATCAACGTCTATCATGCTCAGTGCATCTACAAGTAAGTTGGACTGTGGTCGCCATACAGACATGTGCCTGTATCATTGGGTCCATTGACCGACCATCAACAGTGACATTTTAACTAGGATCTGTGGATCCAACAACTGGAATGAAAATGATGTAAACAAAGTCAAATGCATCATTACATTACATTTAAGTCATTTAGCAGACGCTCTTATCCAGAGCGACTTACAAATTGGCATCACAAGATGAAAACAAGGCATCACAACACAAAGTGTTTACAAACCCAACCAGTGTGACGACAACAACAACCATGTATGGAAGGACACGAGGTGGAGGGGGGGTTTATTATGAGTCATATTCTATAGGTGGGGCGGCAGGGTAGACTAGTGGTTAGAGTGGAGGCGCGGCAGGGTAGACTAGTGGTTAGAGTGGAGGGGCGGCAGGGTAGACTAGTGGTTAGAGTGGAGGGGCGGCAGGGTAGCCTAGTGGTTAGAGCGTTGGACTAGTAACCGGAAGGTTGCAAGTTCAAATCCCCGAACTGACAAGGTACAAATCTGTCGTTCTGCCACTGAACAGGCAGTTAACCCACTGTTCCTAGGCCGTCATTGAAAATAAGAATTTGTTCTAAACTGACTTGCCTGGTTAAATAAAGGTAAAATAAAAAATAGAAACAGCTGGGAGGCTGAAATTACAATGATATTTAATATTGAATTGTCTACATTCATAACACACGCAATGATATATTTACAAGTCTGGGTGAAATGAATGAACTATCTTCAATTTCCCCCAGGAAACAAGTAGGTGAGGAGATTGGGCAGTGATATGACATCACAAACGGCTGCAGTTCCTCTACCCACCACCGGGGGGCGGGGTCTGTCTTCATCAGGGCGTCAAAGAGTAGGATCAGTTCCCCACTGTTTATATAATTGTTTCAATATGTACAATTTAGGCAAAACTGATCCTAGATCAGATCTCTGTGTGAATATGGGTCTAGGGTTGTTTTTCAGTTCAAGGTGAAACATTCTGGATGTGGTCTGGTTCTGGTCCAAGACACCACTACATACTGGGACTACTAGAGATGACCCATTTCCATCTGAAGGTTCTGAACAGGCCCCTCCCAGCGTAGACAAGCTGCGGTTCTGGTCCTAGGACACCTACCTGCACATACTGGACTTCCTGGACCTAGTGGTGCTGGGGGAGGAGGGAGGAGTCTGATAGGACCAGTTATAGTCAGAGCCTTTCAGATCCAGAATCACCTGACAGGACAGAACAACAATGACAGATCAGTGTCTGAGGAGAAAACACATTGGACAGATATGAAATGGAACCCTGAGGAGTTAGGGTCAGGGTTAGAGTCAGGGTTAGGGTTAGGGTCAGGGTTAGGGTCAGGGTTAGGGTCAGGGTCAGGGTTAGGATCAGGGTCAGGGTCAAGGTTAGGATCAGGGTTAGGGTCAGGGTCAGGGTTAGGGTTAGGGTCAGGGATACGGTCAGGGTCACGGTACCTGTTCGCTGGCGGGGGGCAGCTTGTGAGGGTCCATGGTCAGCATCTTGAGGTCGTCAGATATGGTCTGGAGGTGGGTGACCTCTCCTAGCATGGAGATCTCCTCATCCTGGAAGGATCACAATGTGTTTATTGATCCTGCATATATCCAGGTGATGTCATCAGTTCTCCTCATACTGATCACAACAACAACAACATCTTAAACTGAAATGTCAGCAATGTGCTTCTTATGGAACATCTCATCTGGGTGTTAATGAGGAACATTTCCTCTGGGTGTTAATGAGGAACATTTCCTCTGGGTGTTAATGAGGAACAGAACATTTCCTCTGGGTGTTAATGAGGAACGTTTCCTCTGGGTGTTAATGAGGAACATTTCCTCTGGGTGTTAATGAGGAACATTTCCTCTGGGTGTTAATGAGGAACAGAACATTTCCTCTGGGTGTTAATGAGGAACATTTCCTCTGGGTGTTAATAATGAGGAACATTTCCTCTGGGTGTCAATGAGGAACATTTCCTCTGGGTGTTAATGAGGAACAGAACGTTTCCTCTGGGTGTTAATGAGGAACAGAACGTTTCCTCTGGGTATTAATGAGGAACAGAACATTTCCTCTGGGTGTTAATAAGGAACGTTTCCTCTGGGTGTTAATGAGGAACATTTCCTCTGGGTGTTAATGAGGAACATTTCCTCTGGGTGTTAATGAGGAACAGAACATTTCCTCTGGGTGTTAATGAGGAACATTTCCTCTGGTGTTAATAATGAGGAACATTTCCTCTGGGTGTCAATGAGGAACATTTCCTCTGGGTGTTAATGAGGAACAGAACGTTTCCTCTGGGTGTTAATGAGGAACAGAACGTTTCCTCTGGGTATTAATGAGGAACAGAACATTTCCTCTGGGTGTCAATGAGGAACATTTCCTCTGGGTGTCAATGAGGAACATTTCCTCTGGGTGTTAATGAGGAACATTTCCTCTGGGAGTTAATGAGGAACATTTCCTCTGGGTGTTAATGAGGAACATTTCCTCTGGGTGTTAATGAGGAACATTTCCTCTGGGTGTTAATGAGGAAATGAACATTTCCTCTGGGTGTTAATGAGGAACGTTTCCTCTGGGTGTTAATGAGGAACATTTCCTCTGGGTGTTAATGAGGAACAGAACATTTCCTCTGGGTGTTAATGAGGAACGTTTCCTCTGGGTGTTAATGAGGAACAGAACATTTCCTCTGGGTGTTAATGAGGAACATTTCCTCTGGGTGTTAATGAGGAACAGAACATTTCCTCTGGGTGTTAATGAGGAACATTTCCTCTGGGTGTTAATAATGAGGAACATTTCCTCTGGGTGTCAATGAGGAACATTTCCTCTGGGTGTTAATGAGGAACAGAACGTTTCCTCTGGGTGTTAATGAGGAACAGAACGTTTCCTCTGGGTATTAATGAGGAACAGAACATTTCCTCTGGGTGTCAATGAGGAACATTTCCTCTGGGTGTCAATGAGGAACATTTCCTCTGGGTGTTAATGAGGAACATTTCCTCTGGGAGTTAATGAGGAACGTTTCCTCTGGGTGTTAATGAGGAACATTTCCTCTGGGTGTCAATGAGGAACATTTCCTCTGGGTGTTAATGAGGAACATTTCCTCTGGGTGTTAATGAGGAACATTTCCTCTGGGTGTTAATGAGGAACAGAACATTTCCTCTGGGTGTTAATGAGGAACGTTTCCTCTGGGTATTAATGAGGAACAGAACATTTCCTCTGGGTGTCAATGAGGAACATTTCCTCTGGGTGTCAATGAGGAACATTTCCTCTGGGTGTTAATGAGAACATTTCCTCTGGGTGTTAATGAGGAACATTTCCTCTGGGTGTTAATGAGGAACAGAACATTTCCTCTGGGTGTTAATGAGGAACGTTTCCTCTGGGTGTTAATGAGGAACATTTCCTCTGGGTGTTAATGAGGAACAGAACATTTCCTCTGGGTGTTAATGAGGAACGTTTCCTCTGGGTTTTAATGAGGAACATTTCCCCTGGGTGTTAATGAGGAACATTTCCTCTGGGTGTTAATGAGGAACATTTTCCTCTGGGTGTTAATAATGAGGAACATTTCCTCTGGGTGTCAATGAGGAACATTTCCTCTGGGTGTTAATGAGGAACAGAACGTTTCCTCTGGATGTTAATGAGGAACAGAACGTTTCCTCTGGGTATTAATGAGGAACAGAACATTTCCTCTGGGTGTCAATGAGGAACATTTCCTCTGGGTGTCAATGAGGAACATTTCCTCTGGGTGTCAATGAGGAACATTTCCTCTGGGTGTCAATGAGGAACATTTCCTCTGGGTGTTAATGAGGAACATTTCCTCTGGGAGTTAATGAGGAACATTTCCTCTGGGTGTTAATGAGGAACATTTCCTCTGGGTGTTAATGAGGAACGTTTCCTCTGGGTGTTAATGAGGAACAGAACATTTCCTCTGGGTGTTAATGAGGAACATTTCCTCTGGGTGTTAATGAGGAACAGAACATTTCCTCTGGGTGTTAATGAGGAACATTTCCTCTGGGTGTTAATAATGAGGAACATTTCCTCTGGGTGTCAATGAGGAACATTTCCTCTGGGTGTTAATGAGGAACAGAACGTTTCCTCTGGGTGTTAATGAGGAACAGAACGTTTCCTCTGGGTATTAATGAGGAACAGAACATTTCCTCTGGGTGTCAATGAGGAACATTTCCTCTGGGTGTCAATGAGGAACATTTCCTCTGGGTGTTAATGAGGAACATTTCCTCTGGGTGTTAATGAGGAACATTTCCTCTGGGTGTTAATGAGGAACAGAACATTTCCTCTGGGTGTTAATGAGGAACATTTCCTCTGGGTGTTAATAATGAGGAACATTTCCTCTGGGTGTCAATGAGGAACATTTCCTCTGGGTGTTAATGAGGAACATTTCCTCTGGGAGTTAATGAGGAACATTTCCTCTGGGTGTTAATGAGGAACATTTCCTCTGGGTGTTAATGAGGAACATTTCCTCTGGGTGTTAATGAGGAACGTTTCCTCTGGGTGTTAATGAGGAACAGAACATTTCCTCTGGGTGTTAATGAGGAACATTTCCTCTGGGTGTTAATGAGGAACAGAACATTTCCTCTGGGTGTTAATGAGGAACATTTCCTCTGGGTGTTAATAATGAGGAACATTTCCTCTGGGTGTCAATGAGGAACATTTCCTCTGGGTGTTAATGAGGAACAGAACGTTTCCTCTGGGTGTTAATGAGGAACAGAACGTTTCCTCTGGGTATTAATGAGGAACAGAACATTTCCTCTGGGTGTCAATGAGGAACATTTCCTCTGGGTGTCAATGAGGAACATTTCCTCTGGGTGTTAATGAGGAACATTTCCTCTGGGAGTTAATGAGGAACATTTCCTCTGGGTGTTAATGAGGAACATTTCCTCTGGGTGTCAATGAGGAACATTTCCTCTGGGTGTTAATGAGGAACATTTCCTCTGGGTGTTAATGAGGAACATTTCCTCTGGGTGTTAATGAGGAACAGAACATTTCCTCTGGGTGTTAATGAGGAACGTTTCCTCTGGGTATTAATGAGGAACAGAACATTTCCTCTGGGTGTCAATGAGGAACATTTCCTCTGGGTGTCAATGAGGAACATTTCCTCTGGGTGTTAATGAGGAACATTTCCTCTGGGTGTTAATGAGGAACATTTCCTCTGGGTGTTAATGAGGAACAGAACATTTCCTCTGGGTGTTAATGAGGAACGTTTCCTCTGGGTGTTAATGAGGAACATTTCCTCTGGGTGTTAATGAGGAACAGAACATTTCCTCTGGGTGTTAATGAGGAACGTTTCCTCTGGGTTTTAATGAGGAACATTTCCCCTGGGTGTTAATGAGGAACATTTCCTCTGGGTGTTAATGAGGAACATTTCCTCTGGGTGTTAATAATGAGGAACATTTCCTCTGGGTGTCAATGAGGAACATTTCCTCTGGGTGTTAATGAGGAACAGAACGTTTCCTCTGGATGTTAATGAGGAACAGAACGTTTCCTCTGGGTATTAATGAGGAACAGAACATTTCCTCTGGGTGTCAATGAGGAACATTTCCTCTGGGTGTCAATGAGGAACATTTCCTCTGGGTGTCAATGAGGAACATTTCCTCTGGGTGTCAATGAGGAACATTTCCTCTGGGTGTTAATGAGGAACATTTCCTCTGGGAGTTAATGAGGAACATTTCCTCTGGGTGTTAATGAGGAACATTTCCTCTGGGTGTTAATGAGGAACGTTTCCTCTGGGTGTTAATGAGGAACAGAACATTTCCTCTGGGTGTTAATGAGGAACATTTCCTCTGGGTGTTAATGAGGAACAGAACATTTCCTCTGGGTGTTAATGAGGAACATTTCCTCTGGGTGTTAATAATGAGGAACATTTCCTCTGGGTGTCAATGAGGAACATTTCCTCTGGGTGTTAATGAGGAACAGAACGTTTCCTCTGGGTGTTAATGAGGAACAGAACGTTTCCTCTGGGTATTAATGAGGAACAGAACATTTCCTCTGGGTGTCAATGAGGAACATTTCCTCTGGGTGTCAATGAGGAACATTTCCTCTGGGTGTTAATGAGGAACATTTCCTCTGGGTGTTAATGAGGAACATTTCCTCTGGGTGTTAATGAGGAACAGAACATTTCCTCTGGGTGTTAATGAGGAACATTTCCTCTGGGTGTTAATAATGAGGAACATTTCCTCTGGGTGTCAATGAGGAACATTTCCTCTGGGTGTTAATGAGGAACATTTCCTCTGGGTGTTAATGAGGAACAGAACGTTTCCTCTGGGTGTTAATGAGGAACAATGAGGAACATTTCCTCTGGGTGTTAATGAGGAACATTTCCTCTGGGTGTCAATGAGGAACATTTCCTCTGGGTGTTAATGAGGAACATTTCCTCTGGGTGTTAATGAGGAACATTTCCTCTGGGTGTTAATGAGGAACATTTCCTCTGGGTGTTAATGAGGAACATTTCCTCTGGGTGTTAATGAGGAACAGAACATTTCCTCTGGGTGTTAATGAACAGAACGTTTCCTCTGGGTGTTAATGAGGAACATTTCCTCTGGGTGTTAATGAGGAACAGAACATTTCCTCTGGGTGTTAATGAGGAACGTTTCCTCTGGGTTTTAATGAGGAACATTTCCCCTGGGTGTTAATGAGGAACATTTCCTCTGGGTGTTAATGAGGAACAGAACATTTCCTCTGGGTGTTAATGAGGAACATTTCCTCTGGGTGTTAATGAGGAACATTTCCTCTGGGTGTTAATGAGGAACATTTCCTCTGGGTGTTAATGAGGAACATTTCCTCTGGGTGTTAATGAGGAACAGAACATTTCCTCTGGGTGTTAATGAGGAACATTTCCTCTGGGTGTCAATGAAACATTTCCTCTGGGTGTTAATGAGGAACAGAACATTTCCTCTGGGTGTTAATGAGGAACATTTCCTCTGGGTGTCAATGAGGAACATTTCCTCTGGGTGTTAATGAGGAACATTTCCTCTGGGTGTTAATGAGGAACATTTCCTCTGGGTGTTAATGAGGAACAGAACATTTCCTCTGGGTGTTAATGAGGAACATTTCCTCTGGGTGTTAATGAGGAACATTTCCTCTGGGTGTTAATGAGGAACAGAACATTTCCTCTGGGTGTTAATGAGGAACATTTCCTCTGGGTTTTAATGAGGAACATTTCCTCTGGGTGTTAATGAGGAACATTTCCTCTGGGTGTTAATGAGGAACATTTCCTCTGGGTGTTAATAGGAACATTTCCTCTGGGTGTCAATGAGAACATTTCCTCTGGGTGTCAATGAGGAACATTTCCTCTGGGTGTTAATGAGGAACAGAACATTTCCTCTGGGTGTTAATGAGGAACAGAACGTTTCCTCTGGGTATTAATGAGGAACAGAACATTTCCTCTGGGTGTCAATGAGGAACATTTCCTCTGGGTGTCAATGAGGAACATTTCCTCTGGGTGTCAATGAGAGAACATTTCCTCTGGGTGTCAATGAGGAACATTTCCTCTGGGTGTTAATGAGAGAACATTTCCTCTGGGAGTTAATGAGGAACATTTCCTCTGGGTGTTAATGAGGAACATTTCCTCTGGGTGTTAATGAGGAACGTTTCCTCTGGGTGTTAATGAGGAACAGAACATTTCCTCTGGGTGTTAATGAGGAACATTTCCTCTGGGTGTTAATGAGAACACAGAACATTTCCTCTGGGTGTTAATGAGGAACATTTCCTCTGGGTGTTAATAATGAGGAACATTTCCTCTGGGTGTCAATGAGGAACATTTCCTCTGGGTGTTAATGAGGAACAGAACGTTTCCTCTGGGTGTTAATGAGGAACAGAACGTTTCCTCTGGGTATTAATGAGGAACAGAACATTTCCTCTGGGTGTCAATGAGGAACATTTCCTCTGGGTGTCAATGAGGAACATTTCCTCTGGGTGTTAATGAGGAACATTTCCTCTGGGTGTTAATGAGGAACATTTCCTCTGGGTGTTAATGAGGAACAGAACATTTCCTCTGGGTGTTAATGAGGAACATTTCCTCTGGGTGTTAATAATGAGGAACATTTCCTCTGGGTGTCAATGAGGAACATTTCCTCTGGGTGTTAATGAGGAACAGAACGTTTCCTCTGGGTGTTAATGAGGAACAGAACGTTTCCTCTGGGTATTAATGAGGAACAGAACATTTCCTCTGGGTGTCAATGAGGAACATTTCCTCTGGGTGTCAATGAGGAACATTTCCTCTGGGTGTTAATGAGGAACATTTCCTCTGGGAGTTAATGAGGAACATTTCCTCTGGGTGTTAATGAGGAACATTTCCTCTGGGTGTTAATGAGGAACATTTCCTCTGGGTGTTAATGAGGAACAGAACATTTCCTCTGGGTGTTAATGAGGAACGTTTCCTCTGGGTGTTAATGAGGAACATTTCCTCTGGGTGTTAATGAGGAACAGAACATTTCCTCTGGGTGTTAATGAGGAACGTTTCCTCTGGGTTTTAATGAGGAACATTTCCCCTGGGTGTTAATGAGGAACATTTCCTCTGGGTGTTAATGAGGAACATTTCCTCTGGGTGTTAATGAGGAACATTTCCTCTGGGTGTCAATAATGAGGAACATTTCAATGAGGAACATTTCTCTGGGTGTTAATGAGGAACAGAACGTTTCCTCTGGGTGTTAATGAGGAACAGAACGTTTCCTCTGGGTATTAATGAGGAACAGAACATTTCCTCTGGGTGTCAATGAGGAACATTTCCTCTGGGTGTCAATGAGGAACATTTCCTCTGGGTGTCAATGAGGAACATTTCCCCTGGGTGTTAATGAGGAACATTTCCTCTGGGAGTTAATGAGGAACATTTCCTCTGGGTGTTAATGAGGAACATTTCCTCTGGGTGTTAATGAGGAACATTTCCTCTGGGTGTTAATGAGGAACAGAACATTTCCTCTGGGTGTTAATGAGGAACATTTCCTCTGGGTGTTAATGAGGAACATTTCCTCTGGGTGTTAATGAGGAACATTCCCTCTGGGTGTTAATGAGGAACAGAACATTTCCTCTGGGTGTTAATGAGGAACATTTCCTCTGGGTGTCAATGAGGAACATTTCCTCTGGGTGTTAATGAGGAACAGAACATTTCCTCTGGGTGTTAATGAGGAACAGAACATTTCCTCTGGGTGTTAATGAGGAACATTTCCTCTGGGTGTCAATGAGGAACGTTTCCTCTGGGTGTCAATGAGGAACATTTCCTCTGGGTGTTAATGAGGAACATTTCCTCTGGGTGTTAATGAGGAACATTTCCTCTGGGTGTTAATGAGGAACATTTCCTCTGGGTGTTAATGAGGAACGTTT
>NW_027039719.1:0-45000 GCF_034236695.1 Oncorhynchus nerka | reverse complement strand
AGACAGAGAGCAGAACAGACAGGACAGCAGGAGGGAGTGAGACAGAGAGCAGAACAGACAGGACAGGGCTAGATGAGGGAGGACAGGACAGGAGGAGGGAGTGAGACAGAGAGCAGAACAGACAGGACAGGGGGAGGGAGTGAGACAGAGAGCAGAACAGACAGGACAGGAGGAGGGAGTGAGACAGAGAGCAGAACAGACAGGACAGGAGGAGGGAGTGAGACAGAGCAGAACAGACAGGACAGGAGGAGGGAGTGAGACAGAGCAGAACAGACAGGACAGGAGGAGGGAGTGAGACAGAGAGCAGAACAGACAGGACAGGAGGAGGGAGTGAGACAGAGCAGAACAGACAGGACAGAAGGAGGGAGTGAGACAGAGAGCAGAACAGACAGGACAGCAGGAGGGAGTGAGACAGAGAGCAGAACAGACAGGACAGGGCTAGATGAGGGAGGACAGGACAGGAGGAGGGAGTGAGACAGAGAGCAGAACAGACAGGACAGGAGGAGGGAGTGAGACAGAGAGCAGAACAGACAGGACAGCAGGAGTGAGTGAGACAGAGAGCAGAACAGACAGGACAGGGCTAGATGAGGGAGGACAGGACAGGAGGAGGGAGTGAGACAGAGCAGAACAGACAGGACAGGCTAACTCTCCCACTCAATTTGAGTCCTCCTGTCATTGAATGTTGTATACAGAGTCATCAATAACACACACATGCAGTCTCACTGCCAGACTGTGTTGCTCATCCAGGGGCTAACTGAGGACTAAGAGAGGATAAACTACAGTCTCACTGTGTTGCTCATCCAGGGGCTAACTGAGGACTAAGAGACAGGAGAAACTACAGTCTCACTGTCAGACTGTGTTGCTCATCCAGGGGCTAACTGAGGACTAAGAGACAGGAGAAACTACAGTCTCACTGTCAGACTGTGTTGCTCATCCAGGGGCTAACTGAGGACTAAGAGAGAGGAGAAACTACAGGCAGACTGTGTTGCTCATCCAGGGGCTAACTGAGGACTAAGAGAGAGGAGAAACTACAGTCTCACTGTCAGACTGTGTTGCTCATCCAGGGGCTAACTGAGGACTAAGAGAGAGGAGAAACTACAGTCTCACT
Source organism: Oncorhynchus nerka (assembly GCF_034236695.1). Taxonomy (NCBI): domain Eukaryota; kingdom Metazoa; phylum Chordata; class Actinopteri; order Salmoniformes; family Salmonidae; genus Oncorhynchus; species Oncorhynchus nerka. The sequence continues at coordinate 43,892 of NW_027039719.1, read as the reverse complement.
GTCAGACTGTGTTGTTCATCCAGAGGGCTAACTGAGGACTAAGAGACAAGAGAAACTACAGTCTCACTGTGTTGCTCATCCAGGGGCTAACTGAGAACTAAGAGACAAGAGAAACTACAGTCTCACTGTGTTGCTCATCCAGGGGCTAACTGAGGACTAAGAGACAAGAGAAACTACAGTCTCACTGTCAGACTGTGTTGCTCATCCAGAGGGCTAACTGAGGACTAAGAGACAGGAGAAACTACAGGCAGACTGTGTTGTTCATCCAGAGGGCTAACTGAGGACTAAGAGACAAGAGAAACTACAGTCTCACTGTCAGACTGTGTTGTTCATCCAGGGGCTAACTGAGGACTAAGAGACAGGAGAAACTACAGTCTCACTGTGTTGCTCATCCAGGGGCTAACTGAGGACTAAGAGACAAGAGAAACTACAGTCTCACTGTGTTGCTCGTCCAGGGGCTAACTGAGGACTAAGAGAGAGGAGAAACTACAGTCTCACTGTCAGACTGTGTTGCTCATCCAGGGGCTAACTGAGGACTAAGAGACAAGAGAAACTACAGTCTCACTGTCAGACTGTGTTGTTCATCCAGAGGGCTAACTGAGGACTAAGAGACAAGAGAAACTACAGTCTCACTGTCAGACTGTGTTGTTCATCCAGGGGCTAACTGAGGACTAAGAGACAGGAGAAACTACAGTCTCACTGTCAGACTGTGTTGTTCATCCAGGGGCTAACTGAGGACTAAGAGACAGGAGAAACTACAGTCTCACTGTCAGACTGTGTTGCTCATCCAGGGGCTAACTGAGGACTAAGAGACAGGAGAAACTACAGTCTCACTGTGTTGCTCATCCAGGGGCTAACTGAGGACTAAGAGACAAGAGAAACTACAGTCTCACTGTGTTGCTCGTCCAGGGGCTAACTGAGGACTAAGAGAGAGGAGAAACTACAGTCTCACTGTCAGACTGTGTTGCTCATCCAGGGGCTAACTGAGGACTAAGAGACAAGAGAAACTACAGTCTCACTGTGTTGCTCATCCAGGGGCTAACTGAGGACTAAGAGACAAGAGAAACTACAGTCTCACTGTCAGACTGTGTTGCTCATCCAGAGGGCTAACTGAGGACTAAGAGACAGGAGAAACTACAGTCTCACTGTCAGACTGTGTTGTTCATCCAGGGGCTAACTGAGGACTAAGAGACAAGAGAAACTACAGTCTCACTGTCAGACTGTGTTGCTCATCCAGAGGGCTAACTGAGGACTAAGAGACAGGAGAAACTACAGTCTCACTGTCAGACTGTGTTGCTCATCCAGGGGCTAACTGAGGACTAAGAGACAGGAGAAACTACAGTCTCACTGTCAGACTGTGTTGCTCATCCAGGGGCTAACTGAGGACTAAGAGACAGGAGAAACTACAGGCAGACAGTGTTGCTCATCTAGGGGCTAACTGAGGACTAAGAGAGAGGAGACTGTTAGCTCTGTACATTACCCCTCCCTCCAAGTCTGAGATTATCCTCAGTCCCTTATCTTCATTTGACTGATAAAATGTCCCAGAATCCCAGTTGTCCCTCTAAGTCTGGACAGGAGAAACTCATACTAGATCATTAGTTACAGTATGTGTGTCAATACTGGATGCCTTGGAGATATAGGTCAGTTACAGAAGGCAGCTTGCAGGCTCTAGAACTGATTAATCAGCACCGCCTGCTCTTCCATCAGATGAAACTAGGCCACAACTAGAGAGAACTACAGCATAGAATCATAAATATTAAACTAGAATGAACTCCCCTCATACGGTACAGCATAGAATCATAAATATTAAACTAGAGTGAACTACAGCATAGAATCATAAATATTAAACTAGAGTGAACTACAGCATAGAATCATAAATATTAAACTAGAGTGAACTCCCCTCATACGGTACAGCATAGAATCATAACTTTTAAACTAGAAAGAACTACAGTATAGAATCATAAATATTAAACTAGAGTGAACTACAGCATAGAATCATAAATATTAAACTAGAGTGAACTACAGTATGGAATCATAAATATTAAACTAGAGTGAACTACAGCATAGAATCACAAATATTAAACTAGAGTGAACTCCCCTCATACGGTACAGCATAGAATCATAAATATTAAACTAGAAAGAACTACAGTATAGAATCATAAATATTAAACTAGAGTGAACTACAGCATAGAATTATAAATATTAAACTAGAGTGAACTCCCCTCATACGGTACAGCATAGAATCATAAATATTAAACTAGAAAGAACTACAGTATAGAATCATAAATATTAAACTAGAGTGAACTACAGTATGAAATAATAAATATTAAACTAGAGTGAACGACAGTATGAAATAATAAATATTAAACTAGAGTGAACTACAGTATAGAATCATAAATATTAAACTAGAGAGAACTACAGTATAGAATCATAAATATTAAACTAGAGTGAACTACAGTATAGAATCATAAATATTAAACTAGAGTGAACAACAGTATAGAATCATAAATATTCAGCTAGAGAGTGAACTCCTTTCATACGATACAGTATGAAATTATAAATATTCAGTGAGAGGCTGCAGTTATAAGTCCAGTCCCTCTCTGTTACTGTTAGCTCTGTACCTTACCTCTCCCCCCCCCCCTCCCTCCCTCCAAGTCTGAGATTATCCTCAGTCCCTTATCTTCATTTGACTGATAAAATGTCCCAGAATCCAGTTGTCCCTCTAGGTCTGGGGCCTGTTGAAAACATCATACCAAACAACATAGGTTCCAGGTGAGTAGAGCAGCCCTCTCTCCAAGGAAGACAACTAAAACACACACGCTACCGTTCAAAACGGGGTCACTTATAAAGGTCCTTGTTCCTCTGTCCAGTGTCTGTGTTCTTTTGCCCGTCTTAATCTTTTTGCTTTTTATTGGCCAGTCTGAGATATTGCTTTTTATTGGCCAGTCTGAGATATGGCTTTTTATTGGCCAGTCTGAGATATGGCTTTTTATTGGCCAGTCTGAGATTTGGCTTTTTATTGGCCAGTCTGAGATATGGCTTTTTATTGGCCAGTCCGAGATATGGCTTTTTATTGGCCAGTCTGAGATATGGCTTTTTATTGGCCAGTCTGAGATATGGCTTTTTATTGGCCAGTCTGAGATATGGCTTTTTATTGGCCAGTCTGAGATATGGCTTTTTATTAGCCAGTCTGAGATATGGCTTTTTATTGGCCAGTCTGAGATATGGCTTTTTATTAGCCAGTCTGAGATATGGCTTTTTATTGGCCAGTCTGAGATATGGCTTTTTATTGGCCAGTCTGAGATATGGCTTTTTATTGGCCAGTCCGAGATATGGCTTTTTATTGGCCAGTCTGAGATATGGCTTTTTATTGGCCAGTCTGAGATATGGCTTTTTATTGGCCAGTCTGAGATATGGCTTTTTATTGGCCAGTCTGAGATATGGCTTTTTATTGGCCAGTCCGAGATATGGCTTTTATTGGCCAGTCTGAGATATGGCTTTTTATTGGCCAGTCCGAGATATGGCTTTTTATTGGCCAGTCCGAGATATGGCTTTTTATTGGCCAGTCCGAGATATGGCTTTTTATTGGCCAGTCTGAGATATGGCTTTTTATTGGCCAGTCCGAGATATGGCTTTTTATTGGCCAGTCCGAGATATGGCTTTTTATTGGCCAGTCCGAGATATGGCTTTTTATTGGCCAGTCCGAGATATGGCTTTTTATTGGCCAGTCTGAGATATGGCTTTTTATTGGCCAGTCTGAGATATGGCTTTTTATTGGTCAGTCCGAGATATGGCTTTTTATTGGCCAGTCTGAGATATGGCTTTTTATTGGCCAGTCTGAGATATGGCTTTTTATTGGCCAGTCTGAGATATGGCTTTTTATTGGCCAGTCTGAGATATGGCTTTTTATTGGCCAGTCCGAGATATGGCTTTTTATTGGCCAGTCCGAGATATGGCTTTTTATTGGCCAGTCTGAGATATGGCTTTTTATTGGCCAGTCCGAGATATGGCTTTTTATTGGCCAGTCTGAGATATGGCTTTTTATTGGCCAGTCCGAGATATGGCTTTTTATTGGCCAGTCTGAGATATGGCTTTTTATTGGCCAGTCTGAGATATGGCTTTTTATTGGCCAGTCTGAGATATGGCTTTTTATTGGCCAGTCTGAGATATGGCTTTTTATTGGCCAGTCTGAGATATGGCTTTTTATTGGCCAGTCTGAGATATGGCTTTTTATTGGCCAGTCTGAGATATGGCTTTTTATTGGCCAGTCTGAGATATGGCTTTTTCTTTGCAACTCTGACTAGAAGGCCAGCATTCCGGAGTCGCCTCTTCACTGTTGACGTTGAGACTGGTGTTTTTGCTGGTACTATTTAATGAAGCTGCCAGTTGAGGACTTGCGAGGCGTCTGTTTCTCAAACTAGACATTCTAATGTACTTGTCCTCTTGCTCAGTTGTGCACCGGGGCCTCCCACTCCTCTTTCCATTCTGGTTAGAGCCAGTTTGCGCTTTTCTGTGAAGGGAGTAGTACACAGCGTTGTACGAGATCTTCAGTTTCTTGGCAATTTCTCGCATGGAATAGCCTTCATTTCTCAGAACAAGAATTGACTGACGAGTTTCAGAAGAAAGGTCTTTGTTTCTGGCCATTTTGAGCCTGAAATCGAACCCACAACTGCTGATGCTCCAGATACTCAACTAGTCTAAAGAAGGACAGTTTTATCCCTTCTTTAATCAGAACAACAGTTTCCAACTGTGCTAATATAATTGCAAAAGTGTTTTCTAATGATCAATTAGCCTTTTAAAATGATAAACTTGGATTAGCTAACACAACGTGCCATTGGAACACAGGAGTGATGGTTGCTGATAATGGGCCTCTGTAGCCTATGTAGATATTCAATTTAAAAAACAGCTGTTTCCAGCTACAATAGTCATTTACAACATTAACAATGACTACACTGTATTTCTGATCAATTTGATGTTATTTTAATGGACAAAAAAAAGGCTTTTCTTTCAAAAACAAGGACATTTCTAAGTGACCCCAAACTTTTGAACGGTAGTGTATATGTCTGTTTCCATTGGCCTCTTACATATGAACAAATACCTTCCTCTACATGCTGAGCAGACCCCTGTTCTGACTGGGAAAACAGACCAGCACATTTCATCTACATGCTGAGCAGACCCCTGTCCTGACTGGGATAACAGACCAGCACAGCTTCCTCTACATGCTGAGCAGACCCCTGTCCTGACTGGGAAAACAGACCAGCTTCATCTACATGCTGAGCAGACCCCTGTCCTGACTGGGAAAACAGACCAGCACATTTCATCTACATGCTGAGCAGACCCCTGTCCTGACTGGGAAAACAGACCAGCTTCCTCTACATGCTGAGCAGACCCCTGTCCTGACTGGGAAAACAGACCAGCTTCATCTACATGCTGAGCAGACCCCTGTCCTGACTGGGAAAACAGACCAGCTTCCTCTACATGCTGAGCAGACCCCTGTCCTGACTGGGAAAACAGACCAGCTTCCTCTACATGCTGAGCAGACCCCTGTCCTGACTGGGAAAACAGACCAGCTTCATCTACATGCTGAGCAGACCCCTGTCCTGACTGGGAAAACAGACCAGCTTCCTCTACATGCTGACCAGACCCCTGTCCTGACTGGGAAAACAGACCAGCTTCATCTACATGCTGAGCAGACCCCTGTCCTGACTGGGAAAACAGACCAGCTTCATCTACATGCTGAGCAGACCCCTGTCCTGACTGGGAAAACAGACCAGCACAGCTTCCTCTACATGCTGAGCAGACCCCTGTCCTGACTGGGAAAACAGACCAGCACAGCTTCATCTACATGCTGAGCAGACCCCTGTCCTGACTGGGAAAACAGACCAGCACAGCTTCCTCTACATGCTGAGCAGACCCCTGTCCTGACTGGGATAACAGACCAGCTTCATCTACATGCTGAGCAGACCCCTGTCCTGACTGGGATAACAGACCAGCTTCCTCTACATGCTGAGCAGACCCCTGTCCCGACTGGGAAAACAGACCAGCACAGCTTCATCTACATGCTGAGCAGACCCCTGTCCTGACTGGGAAACCAGACCAGCTTCCTCTACATGCTGAGCAGACCCCTGTCCTGACTGGGAAAACAGACCAGCTTCCTCTACATGCTGAGCAGACCCCTGTCCTGACTGGGAAACCAGACCAGCTTCCTCTACATGCTGAGCAGACCCCTGTCCTGACTGGGAAAACAGACCAGCACAGCTTCCTCTACATGCTGAGCAGACCCCTGTCCTGACTGGGAAACCAGACCAGCTTCATCTACATGCTGAGCAGACCCCTGTCCCGACTGGGAAAACAGACCAGCTTCATCTACATGCTGAGCAGACCCCTGTCCTGACTGGGAAAACAGACCAGCACAGCTTCATCTACATGCTGAGCAGACCCCTGTCCTGACTGGGAAACCAGACCAGCTTCATCTACATGCTGAGCAGACCCCTGTCCTGACTGGGAAAACAGACCAGCTTCATCTACATGCTGAGCAGACCCCTGTCCTGACTGGGATAACAGCACAGCTTCATCTACATGCTGAGCAGACCCCTGTCCTGACTGGGAAAACATACCAGCTTCCTCTACATGCTGAGCAGACCCCTGTCCTGACTGGGATAACAGCACAGCTTCATCTACATGCTGAGCAGACCCCTGTCCTGACTGGGAAAACATACCAGCTTCCTCTACATGCTGAGCAGACCCCTGTTCTGACTGGGAAAACAGACCAGCACAGCTTCCTCTACATGCTGAGCAGACCCCTGTCCTGACTGGGAAAACAGACCAGCACAGCTTCATCTACATGCTGAGCAGACCCCTGTCCTGACTGGGAAAACAGACCAGCACAGCTTCCTCTACATGCTGAGCAGACCCCTGTCCTGACTGGGAAAACAGACCAGCTTCATCTACATGCTGAGCAGACCCCTGTCCTGACTGGGATAACAGACCAGCTTCATCTACATGCTGAGCAGACCCCTGTCCTGACTGGGAAAACAGACCAGCTTCATCTACATGCTGAGCAGACCCCTGTCCTGACTGGGATAACAGACCAGCTTCATCTACATGCTGAGCAGACCCCTGTCCTGACTGGGAAAACAGACCAGCTTCATCTACATGCTGAGCAGACCCCTGTCCTGACTGGGAAAACAGACCAGCTTCATCTACATGCTGAGCAGACCCCTGTCCTGACTGGGATAACAGACCAGCACAGCTTCATCTACATGCTGAGCAGACCCCTGTCCTGACTGGGAAAACAGACCAGCTTCCTCTACATGCTGATTAGACCCCTGTCCTGACTGGGAAAACAGACCAGCACAGCTTCATCTACATGCTGAGCAGACCCCTGTTCTGACTGGGAAAACAGACCAGCACAGCTTCCTCTACATGCTGAGCAGACCCCTGTCCTGACTGGGATAACAGACCAGCACAGCTTCCTCTACATGCTGAGCAGACCCCTGTCCTGACTGGGAAAACAGACCAGCTTCATCTACATGCTGAGCAGACCCCTGTCCTGACTGGGAAAACAGACCAGCACAGCTTCCTCTACATGCTGAGCAGACCCCTGTCCTGACTGGGAAAACAGACCAGCTTCATCTACATGCTGAGCAGACCCCTGTCCTGACTGGGAAAACAGACCAGCTTCCTCTACATGCTGAGCAGACCCCTGTCCTGACTGGGAAAACAGACCGGACCAGCTTCATCTACATGCTGAGCAGACCCCTGTCCTGACTGGGAAAACAGACCAGCACAGCTTCCTCTACATGCTGAGCAGACCCCTGTTCTGACTGGGAAAACAGACCAGCACAGCTTCATCTACATGCTGAGCAGACCCCTGTCCTGACTGGGAAAACAGACCAGCTTCATCTACATGCTGAGCAGACCCCTGTCCTGACTGGGAAAACAGACCAGCTTCCTCTACATGCTGAGCAGACCCCTGTCCTGACTGGGAAAACAGACCAGCTTCCTCTACATGCTGAGCAGACCCCTGTCCTGACTGGGAAAACAGACCAGCTTCCTCTACATGCTGAGCAGACCCCTGTCCTGACTGGGAAAACAGACCAGCTTCCTCTACATGCTGAGCAGACCCCTGTCCTGACTGGGAAAACAGACCAGCTTCATCTACATGCTGAGCAGACCCCTGTCCTGACTGGGAAAACAGACCAGCACAGCTTCATCTACATGCTGAGCAGACCCTGTCCTGACTGGGAAAACAGACCAGCTTCATCTACATGCTGAACAGACCCCTGTCCTGTCTGGGAAAACATACCAGCTTCATCTACATGCTGAGCAGACCCCTGTCCTGACTGGGAAAACAGACCAGCTTCATCTACATGCTGATCAGACCCCTGTCCTGACTGGGAAAACAGACCAGCTTCCTCTACATGCTGAGCAGACCCCTGTCCTGACTGGGAAAACAGACCAGCTTCCTCTACATGCTGAGCAGACCCCTGTCCTGACTGGGAAAACAGACCAGCTTCCTCTACATGCTGAGCAGACCCCTGTCCTGACTGGGAAAACAGACCAGCTTCCTCTACATGCTGAGCAGACCCCTGTCCTGACTGGGAAAACAGACCAGCTTCATCTACATGCTGAGCAGACCCCTGTCCTGACTGGGAAAACAGACCAGCTTCCTCTACATGCTGAGCAGACCCCTGTCCTGACTGGGAAAACAGACCAGCTTCCTCTACATGCTGAGCAGACCCCTGTCCCGACTGGGAAAACAGACCAGCTTCATCTACATGCTGAGCAGACCCCTGTCCTGACTGGGAAAACAGACCAGCACAGCTTCATCTACATGCTGAGCAGACCCCTGTCCTGACTGGGAAAACAGACCAGCACAGCTTCCTCTACATGCTGAGCAGACCCCTGTCCTGACTGGGAAAACAGACCAGCACAGCTTCATCTACATGCTGAGCAGACCCCTGTCCTGACTGGGAAAACAGACCAGCTTCATCTACATGCTGAGCAGACCCCTGTTCTGACTGGGAAAACAGACCAGCTTCATCTACATGCTGAGCAGACCCCTGTCCTGACTGGGAAAACAGACCAGCTTCATCTACATGCTGAGCAGACCCCTGTCCTGACTGGGAAAACAGACCAGCTTCATCTACATGCTGAGCAGACCCCTGTCCTGACTGGGAAAACAGACCAGCACAGCTTCATCTACATGCTGAGCAGACCCCTGTCCTGACTGGGATAACAGACCAGCACAGCTTCCTCTACATGCTGAGCAGACCCCTGTCCTGACTGGGAAAACAGACCAGCACAGCTTCATCTACATGCTGAGCAGACCCCTGTCCTGACTGGGAAAACAGACCAGCTTCATCTACATGCTGAGCAGACCCCTGTTCTGACTGGGAAAACAGACCAGCTTCATCTACATGCTGAGCAGACCCCTGTCCTGACTGGGAAAACAGACCAGCACAGCTTCATCTACATGCTGAGCAGACCCCTGTCCTGACTGGGATAACAGACCAGCACAGCTTCCTCTACATGCTGAGCAGACCCCTGTCCTGACTGGGAAAACAGACCAGCTTCATCTACATGCTGAACCAGACCCCTGTCCTGACTGGGATAACAGACCAGCACAGCTTCCTCTACATGCTGAGCAGACCCCTGTCCTGACTGGGAAAACAGACCAGCTTCATCTACATGCTGAGCAGACCCCTGTCCTGACTGGGATAACAGACCAGCACAGCTTCCTCTACATGCTGAGCAGACCCCTGTCCTGACTGGGAAAACAGACCAGCTTCATCTACATGCTGAACCAGACCCCTGTCCTGACTGGGAAAACAGACCAGCTTCATCTACATGCTGAGCAGACCCCTGTTCTGACTGGGAAAACAGACCAGCTTCATCTACATGCTGATCAGACCCCTGTCCTGACTAGGAGAACAGACCAGCACAGCTTCCTCTACATGCTGAGCAGACCCCTGTCCTGACTGGGAAAACAGACCAGCTTCCTCTACATGCTGAGCAGACCCCTGTCCTGACTGGGAAAACAGACCAGCTTCCTCTACATGCTGAGCAGACCCCTGTCCTGACTGGGATAACAGCACAGCTTCATCTACATGCTGAGCAGACCCCTGTCCTGACTGGGAAAACAGACCAGCTTCATCTACATGCTGAGCAGACCCCTGTCCCGACTGGGAAAACAGACCAGCTTCATCTACATGCTGAGCAGACCCCTGTCCTGACTGGGAAAACAGACCAGCTTCCTCTACATGCTGAGCAGACCCCTGTCCTGACTGGGATAACAGACCAGCTTCATCTACATGCTGAGCAGACCCCTGTCCTGACTGGGAAAACAGACCAGCTTCATCTACATGCTGAGCAGACCCCTGTCCTGACTGGGAAAACAGACCAGCTTCCTCTACATGCTGAGCAGACCCCTGTCCTGACTGGGAAAACAGACCAGCTTCCTCTACATGCTGAGCAGACCCCTGTCCTGACTGGGAGAACAGACCAGCTTCCTCTACATGCTGAGCAGCCCCTGTCCTGACTGGGAAAACAGACCAGCACAGCTTCATCTACATGCTGAGCAGACCCCTGTCCTGACTGGGAAAACAGACCAGCTTCCTCTACATGCTGAGCAGACCCCTGTCCTGACTGGGATAACAGACCAGCTTCATCTCCATGCTGAGCAGACCCCTGTCCTGACTGGGAAAACAGACCAGCTTCATCTACATGCTGAGCAGACCACTGTCCTGACTGGGAAAACAGACCAGCTTCCTCTACATGCTGAGCAGACCCCTGTCCTGACTGGGAAAACAGACCAGCTTCCTCTACATGCTGAGCAGACCCCTGTCCTGACTAGGAGAACAGACCAGCTTCCTCTACATGCTGAGCAGACCCCTGTCCTGACTGGGAAAACAGACCAGCTTCCTCTACATGCTGAGCAGACCCCTGTCCTGACTGGGAAAACAGACCGGACCAGCTTCATCTACATGCTGAGCAGACCCCTGTCCTGACTGGGAAAACAGACCAGCACAGCTTCCTCTACATGCTGAGCAGACCCCTGTTCTGACTGGGAAAACAGACCAGCACAGCTTCATCTACATGCTGAGCAGACCCCTGTCCTGACTGGGAAAACAGACCAGCTTCATCTACATGCTGAGCAGACCCCTGTCCTGACTGGGAAAACAGACCAGCTTCCTCTACATGCTGAGCAGACCCCTGTCCTGACTGGGAAAACAGACCAGCTTCCTCTACATGCTGAGCAGACCCCTGTCCTGACTGGGAAAACAGACCAGCTTCCTCTACATGCTGAGCAGACCCCTGTCCTGACTGGGAAAACAGACCAGCTTCCTCTACATGCTGAGCAGACCCCTGTCCTGACTGGGAAAACAGACCAGCTTCATCTACATGCTGAGCAGACCCCTGTCCTGACTGGGAAAACAGACCAGCACAGCTTCATCTACATGCTGAGCAGACCCCTGTCCTGACTGGGAAAACAGACCAGCTTCATCTACATGCTGAACCAGACCCCTGTCCTGTCTGGGAAAACATACCAGCTTCATCTACATGCTGAGCAGACCCCTGTCCTGACTGGGAAAACAGACCAGCTTCATCTACATGCTGATCAGACCCCTGTCCTGACTGGGAAAACAGACCAGCTTCCTCTACATGCTGAGCAGACCCCTGTCCTGACTGGGAAAACAGACCAGCTTCCTCTACATGCTGAGCAGACCCCTGTCCTGACTGGGAAAACAGACCAGCTTCCTCTACATGCTGAGCAGACCCCTGTCCTGACTGGGAAAACAGACCAGCTTCCTCTACATGCTGAGCAGACCCCTGTCCTGACTGGGAAAACAGACCAGCTTCATCTACATGCTGAGCAGACCCCTGTCCTGACTGGGAAAACAGACCAGCTTCCTCTACATGCTGAGCAGACCCCTGTCCTGACTGGGAAAACAGACCAGCTTCCTCTACATGCTGAGCAGACCCCTGTCCCGACTGGGAAAACAGACCAGCTTCATCTACATGCTGAGCAGACCCCTGTCCTGACTGGGAAAACAGACCAGCACAGCTTCATCTACATGCTGAGCAGACCCCTGTCCTGACTGGGAAAACAGACCAGCACAGCTTCCTCTACATGCTGAGCAGACCCCTGTCCTGACTGGGAAAACAGACCAGCACAGCTTCATCTACATGCTGAGCAGACCCCTGTCCTGACTGGGAAAACAGACCAGCTTCATCTACATGCTGAGCAGACCCCTGTTCTGACTGGGAAAACAGACCAGCTTCATCTACATGCTGAGCAGACCCCTGTCCTGACTGGGAAAACAGACCAGCTTCATCTACATGCTGAGCAGACCCCTGTCCTGACTGGGAAAACAGACCAGCTTCATCTACATGCTGAGCAGACCCCTGTCCTGACTGGGAAAACAGACCAGCACAGCTTCATCTACATGCTGAGCAGACCCCTGTCCTGACTGGGATAACAGACCAGCACAGCTTCCTCTACATGCTGAGCAGACCCCTGTCCTGACTGGGAAAACAGACCAGCACAGCTTCATCTACATGCTGAGCAGACCCCTGTCCTGACTGGGAAAACAGACCAGCTTCATCTACATGCTGAGCAGACCCCTGTTCTGACTGGGAAAACAGACCAGCTTCATCTACATGCTGAGCAGACCCCTGTCCTGACTGGGAAAACAGACCAGCACAGCTTCATCTACATGCTGAGCAGACCCCTGTCCTGACTGGGATAACAGACCAGCACAGCTTCCTCTACATGCTGAGCAGACCCCTGTCCTGACTGGGAAAACAGACCAGCTTCATCTACATGCTGAACCAGACCCCTGTCCTGACTGGGATAACAGACCAGCACAGCTTCCTCTACATGCTGAGCAGACCCCTGTCCTGACTGGGAAAACAGACCAGCTTCATCTACATGCTGAACCAGACCCCTGTCCTGACTGGGATAACAGACCAGCACAGCTTCCTCTACATGCTGAGCAGACCCCTGTCCTGACTGGGAAAACAGACCAGCTTCATCTACATGCTGAGCAGACCCCTGTCCTGACTGGGATAACAGACCAGCACAGCTTCCTCTACATGCTGAGCAGACCCCTGTCCTGACTGGGAAAACAGACCAGCTTCATCTACATGCTGAACCAGACCCCTGTCCTGACTGGGAAAACAGACCAGCTTCATCTACATGCTGAGCAGACCCCTGTTCTGACTGGGAAAACAGACCAGCTTCATCTACATGCTGATCAGACCCCTGTCCTGACTAGGAGAACAGACCAGCACAGCTTCCTCTACATGCTGAGCAGACCCCTGTCCTGACTGGGAAAACAGACCAGCTTCCTCTACATGCTGAGCAGACCCCTGTCCTGACTGGGAAAACAGACCAGCTTCCTCTACATGCTGAGCAGACCCCTGTCCTGACTGGGATAACAGCACAGCTTCATCTACATGCTGAGCAGACCCCTGTCCTGACTGGGAAAACAGACCAGCTTCATCTACATGCTGAGCAGACCCCTGTCCCGACTGGGAAAACAGACCAGCTTCATCTACATGCTGAGCAGACCCCTGTCCTGACTGGGAAAACAGACCAGCTTCCTCTACATGCTGAGCAGACCCCTGTCCTGACTGGGAAAACAGACCAGCACAGCTTCATCTACATGCTGAGCAGACCCCTGTCCTGACTGGGATAACAGACCAGCTTCATCTACATGCTGAGCAGACCCCTGTCCTGACTGGGAAAACAGACCAGCTTCATCTACATGCTGAGCAGACCCCTGTCCTGACTGGGAAAACAGACCAGCTTCCTCTACATGCTGAGCAGACCCCTGTCCTGACTGGGAAAACAGACCAGCTTCCTCTACATGCTGAGCAGACCCCTGTCCTGACTAGGAGAACAGACCAGCTTCCTCTACATGCTGAGCAGCCCCTGTCCTGACTGGGAAAACAGACCAGCACAGCTTCATCTACATGCTGAGCAGACCCCTGTCCTGACTGGGAAAACAGACCAGCTTCCTCTACATGCTGAGCAGACCCCTGTCCTGACTGGGATAACAGACCAGCTTCATCTCCATGCTGAGCAGACCCCTGTCCTGACTGGGAAAACAGACCAGCTTCATCTACATGCTGAGCAGACCACTGTCCTGACTGGGAAAACAGACCAGCTTCCTCTACATGCTGAGCAGACCCCTGTCCTGACTGGGAAAACAGACCAGCTTCCTCTACATGCTGAGCAGACCCCTGTCCTGACTAGGAGAACAGACCAGCTTCCTCTACATGCTGAGCAGACCCCTGTCCTGACTGGGAAAACAGACCAGCTTCCTCTACATGCTGAGCAGACCCCTGTCCTGACTGGGATAACAGACCAGCACAGCTTCATCTACATGCTGAGCAGACCCCTGTCCTGACTGGGATAACAGACCAGCACAGCTTCCTCTACATGCTGAGCAGACCCCTGTCCTGACTGGGAAAACAGACCAGCACAGCTTCATCTACATGCTGAGCAGACCCCTGTCCTGACTGGGAAAACAGACCAGCTTCCTCTACATGCTGAGCAGACCCCTGTCCTGACTGGGAAAACAGACCAGCACAGCTTCATCTACATGCTGAGCAGACCCCTGTCCTGACTGGGAAAACAGACCAGCACAGCTTCATCTACATGCTGATCAGACCCCTGTCCTGACTGGGAAAACAGACCAGCACAGCTTCCTCTACATGCTGAGCAGACCCATGTCCTGACTGGGAAAACAGACCAGCACAGCTTCATCTACATGCTGAGCAGACCCCTGTCCCGACTGGGAAAACAGACCAGCACAGCTTCCTCTACATGCTGAGCAGACCCCTGTCCTGACTGGGAAAACAGACCAGCTTCCTCTACATGCTGAGCAGACCCCTGTCCTGACTGGGAAAACAGACCAGCTTCCTCTACATGCTGAGCAGACCCCTGTCCTGACTGGGAAAACAGACCAGCTTCCTCTACATGCTGAGCAGACCCCTGTCCTGACTGGGAAAACAGACCAGCTTCCTCTACATGCTGAGCAGACCCCTGTCCTGACTGGGAAAACAGACCAGCTTCCTCTACATGCTGAGCAGACCCCTGTCCTGACTGGGAAAACAGACCAGCACAGCTTCCTCTACATGCTGAGCAGACCCCTGTCCTGACTGGGATAACAGACCAGCACAGCTTCATCTACATGCTGAGCAGACCCCTGTCCTGACTGGGAAAACAGACCAGCTTCCTCTACATGCTGAGCAGACCCCTGTCCTGACTGGGAAAACAGACCAGCACAGCTTCCTCTACATGCTGAGCAGACCCCTGTCCTGACTGGGAAAACATACCAGCTTCCTCTACATGCTGAGCAGACCCCTGTCCTGACTGGGAAAACAGACCAGCTTCATCTACATGCTGAGCAGACCCCTGTCCTGACTGGGAAAACAGACCAGCTTCCTCTACATGCTGAGCAGACCCCTGTCCTGACTGGGAAAACAGACCAGCTTCCTCTACATGCTGAGCAGACCCCTGTCCTGACTGAGAAAACAGACCAGCACAGCTTCCTCTACATGCTGAGCAGACCCCTGTCCTGACTGGGATAACAGACCAGCACAGCTTCATCTACATGCTGAGCAGACCCCTGTTCTGACTGGGATAACAGACCAGCTTCCTCTACATGCTGAGCAGACCCCTGTCCTGACTGGGAAAACAGACCAGCACAGCTTCATCTACATGCTGAGCAGACCCCTGTCCTGACTGGGAAAACAGACCAGCTTCCTCTACATGCTGAGCAGACCCCTGTCCTGACTGGGAAACCAGACCAGCACAGCTTCCTCTACATGCTGAGCAGACCCCTGTCCTGACTGGGATAACAGACCAGCACAGCTTCATCTACATGCTGAGCAGACCCCTGTCCTGACTGGGATAACAGACCAGCACAGCTTCCTCTACATGCTGAGCAGACCCCTGTCCTGACTGGGAAAACAGACCAGCACAGCTTCATCTACATGCTGAGCAGACCCCTGTCCTGACTGGGAAAACAGACCAGCTTCCTCTACATGCTGAGCAGACCCCTGTCCTGACTGGGAAAACAGACCAGCACAGCTTCATCTACATGCTGAGCAGACCCCTGTCCTGACTGGGATAACAGACCAGCACAGCTTCCTCTACATGCTGAGCAGACCCCTGTCCTGACTGGGATAACAGACCAGCTTCATCTACATGCTGAGCAGACCCCTGTCCTGACTGGGAAAACAGACCAGCACAGCTTCATCTACATGCTGATCAGACCCCTGTCCTGACTGGGAAAACAGACCAGCACAGCTTCCTCTACATGCTGAGGAGACCCATGTCCTGACTGGGAAAACAGACCAGCACAGCTTCATCTACATGCTGAGCAGACCCCTGTCCCGACTGGGAAAACAGACCAGCACAGCTTCCTCTACATGCTGAGCAGACCCCTGTCCTGACTGGGAAAACAGACCAGCTTCCTCTACATGCTGAGCAGACCCCTGTCCTGACTGGGAAAACAGACCAGCTTCCTCTACATGCTGAGCAGACCCCTGTCCTGACTGGGAAAACAGACCAGCTTCCTCTACATGCTGAGCAGACCCCTGTCCTGACTGGGAAAACAGACCAGTTTCCTCTACATGCTGAGCAGACCCCTGTCCTGACTGGGAAAACAGACCAGCACAGCTTCCTCTACATGCTGAGCAGACCCCTGTCCTGACTGGGATAACAGACCAGCACAGCTTCATCTACATGCTGAGCAGACCCCTGTCCTGACTGGGAAAACAGACCAGCTTCCTCTACATGCTGAGCAGACCCCTGTCCTGACTGGGAAAACAGACCAGCACAGCTTCCTCTACATGCTGAGCAGACCCCTGTCCTAACTGGGAAAACAGACCAGCACAGCTTCCTCTACATGCTGAGCAGACCCCTGTCCTAACTGGGAAAACAGACCAGCACAGCTTCCTCTACATGCTGAGCAGACCCCTGTCCTGACTGGGAAAACAGACCAGCACAGCTTCATCTACATGCTGAGCAGACCCCTGTCCTGACTGGGAAAACAGACCAGCACAGCTTCCTCTACATGCTGAGCAGACCCCTGTCCTAACTGGGAAAACAGACCAGCACAGCTTCATCTACATGCTGAGCAGACCCCTGTCCTGACTGGGAAAACAGACCAGCTTCCTCTACATGCTGAGCAGACCCCTGCTCTGATGCTGTGAAGGGCTGTGTGTGACCTCTGCCAATCATTAGGGAAGACTGGGGGTGAGAGTGGTGGAAAATCAGCACTTTGTGCTCCTGTCTTAATGACTGGTGTGTGTGTGTTCTCCACCTCCACAGATAATGACTAGTGTGTTTGTGTTCTCCACCTCCACAGATAATGATTAGTGTGTGTGTGTGTGTTCCCCACCTCCACAGATAATGATTAGTGTGTGTGTGTTCTCCACCTTCACATATAATGATTAGTGTGTGTGTGTGTGTTCTCCACCTCCACAGATAATGACTGGTGTGTGTGTGTGTTCTCCACCTCCACATATAATGATTAGTGTGTGTGTGTGTGTTCCCCACCTCCACAGATAATGATTAGTGTGTGTGTGTTCTCCACCTCCACAGATAATGATTAGTGTGTGTGTGTTCTCCACCTCCACAGATAATGATTAGTGTGTGTGTGTGTGTTCCCCACCTCCACAGATAATGATTAGTGTGTGTGTGTTTCTCCACCTCTACAGATAATGATTAGTGTGTGTGTGTTCTCCACAGATAATGATTAGTGTGTGTGTGTTCTCCACCTCCACAGATAATGATTAGTGTGTGTGTGTTCTCCACCTCCACAGATAATGATTAGTGTGTGTGTGTTCTCCACCTCCACAGATAATGACTGGTGTGTTTGTGTTCTCCACCTCCACAGATAATGACTGGTGTGTTTGTGTTCTCCACCTCCACAGATAATGATTAGTGTGTGTGTGTTCTCCACCTCCACAGATAATGACTGGTGTGTGTGTGTGTGTTCTCCACCTCCACAGATAATGATTAGTGTGTGTGTGTTCTCCACCTTCACAGATAATGATTAGTGTGTGTGTGTGTGTTCTCCACCTCCACAGATAATGATTAGTGTGTGTGTGTTCTCCACCTCCACAGATAATGATTAGTGTGTGTGTGTGTTCTCTACCTCCACAGATAATGATTAGTGTGTGTGTGTTCTCCACCTCCACAGATAATGATTAGTGTGTGTGTGTGTTCTCCACCTCCACAGATAATGATTAGTGTGTGTGTGTTCTCCACCTCCACAGATAATGACTGGTGTGTGTGTGTGTTCTCCACCTCCACAGATAATGATTAGTGTGTGTGTGTTCTCCACCTTCACAGATAATGATTAGTGTGTGTGTGTGTGTTCTCCACCTCCACAGATAATGATTAGTGTGTGTGTGTTATCCACCTCCACAGATAATGATTAGTGTGTGTGTGTGTTCTCTACCTCCACAGATAATGATTAGTGTGTGTGTGTTCTCCACCTCCACAGATAATGATTAGTGTGTGTGTGTGTTCTCCACCTCCACAGATAATGATTAGTGTGTGTGTGTTCTCCACCTCCACAGATAATGATTAGTGTGTGTGTGTGTTCTCCACCTCCACAGATAATGATTAGTGTGTGTGTGTGTTCCCCACTTCCACAGATAATGATTAGTGTGTGTGTGAGCTTCAGTGGCGCTGAGCTGATTAACAAAGACGATTGAAACCAAAACAAACCATGAAGCAGTGAAGGCAGGAGAATTAAAACAGAGAGAGAGAGACAGAGAGAGAGAGAGAGAGAGAGAGAGAGAGAGAGAGAGAGAGAGAGAGAGAGAGAGAGAGAGAGAGAGAGAGAGAGAGAGAGAGAGAGAAGGAGCAGAACAGAACGGAACACTAAGCAGCATAGCAGCACAAGGTAGACTGACAGGCTGACTGAAACCCTGGACCCCACAGAGAGGCCACAGAGCAGGCTGGAGGGCTGACAGACTAACAGACAGACCACCAGTCTGTTACAGACTTACCCAGGGCATCAGCTGCAGGGCAACAACAACAGGTGCCCAGTGACCGGGGGCGGGGCAATAAGGTCGACGACACGGCCGTAAAGAGGAAAACATATCAGTCAGTCAAGAGGCCTGAAGGAGACTGCACAAATTATGTTGCTAATAAGTGTCACTGTCACTGTCTCTGTGACTGTCTCTGTGACTGTCACAGCGACTGTCACAGCGACTGTCACTGTGACTGTCACCGTCTCTGTGACTGTCTCTGTGACTGTCTCTGTGACTGTCACTGTGCGTCTAATAATGGCCCTTTAGCTTCGCCAGACTCTTAGGATAAACTAAGCGACTTACAGAATTGTCCGCATTGACACTGACATATATCATCGCATTCATTATATGACCCAACATGGGTCTAGTTGTTTGATCTGCCAAAGAGGACTGTTTGTGAGGGTGAACGCGTTGCACTAATAACAGTCTTCATAACGAAGAGGCCAAGCTGGAAAAACATGTTTGAAGAATTCAGTCTAGACAGATATATGGCGTTAAACGCTCCCCTGTTCACGTGTCCAAAGGTGAAAACTCCCCCCTTGAAGTCAGGATTGGCCCATTCCTTATAGCGCCTAGTAAAGCACAGGCCCTCTCATAGGAGAGACTAGAAAAGTGTGTATTGGTTAAATCTTGTAGGAAAAACTAAACGTTTAGGATTGCTAGTTCAGTGTTTCAGGTAGTTTTGGTCATTTTGGCTAACTAGTTCAGTGTGGTTTCGATCAAAACATTAAGGATAGCTAGTTCAGTGTTTCAGGTAGTTTTGGTCATTTAGTTAGCTAGTTCAGTGTTTGAGCTAATTTGAATTAAGACATTTAGACTAGCTAGTTCAGTGTTTCAGGTGGTTTTGGTCATTTAGTTAGCTAGTTCAGTGTTTGAGCTAATTTGAATTAAGACATTTAGACTAGCTAGTTCAGTGTTTCAGGTGGTTTTGATCAATACGTTATGACGGCCTACACCTGCCAAACTCGGACGACGCTGGGCCAATTATGCTCCGCCCCACAATCACGGCCAGTTGTGATACAGTCTGGATTCGAACCAGGTTGTCTGTAGTGACGCCTCTAGCACTGAGATGCAGTGTTTTAGACCACTGCGCCACTTGGTGCACATTGCTAAATACTGCTCCTCTAGATAGGACATCTAATAACACTGGAACAAGAAGACCAGGTGCATACTGCTAAATACTGCTCCTCTAGATAGGACATCTAATAACACTGGAACAAGAAGACCAGGTGCATACTGCTAAATACTGCTCCTCTAGATAGGACATCTAATAACACTGGAACAAGAAGACCAGGTGCATACTGCTAAATACTGCTCCTCTAGATAGGACATCTAATAACACTGGAACAAGAAGACCAGGTGCATACTGCTAAATACTGCTCCTCTAGATAGGACATCTAATAACACTGGAACAAGAAGACCAGGTGCATACTGCTAAATACTGCTCCTCTAGATAGGACATCTAATAACACTGGAACAAGAAGACCAGGTGCATACTGCTAAATACTGCTCCTCTAGATAGGACATCTAATAACACTGGAACAAGAAGACCAGGTGCATACTGCTAAATACTGCTCCTCTAGATAGGACATCTAATAACACTGGAACAAGAAGACCAGGTGCATACTGCTAAATACTGCTCCTCTAGATAGGACATCTAATAACACTGGAACAAGAAGACCAGGTGCATACTGCTAAATACTGCTCCTCTAGATAGGACATCTAATAACACTGGAACAAGAAGACCAGGTGCATACTGCTAAATACTGCTCCTCTAGATAGGACATCTAATAACACTGGAACAAGAAGACCAGGTGCATACTGCTAAATACTGCTCCTCTAGATAGGACATCTAATAACACTGGAACAAGAAGACCAGGTGCATACTGCTAAATACTGCTCCTCTAGATAGGACATCTAATAACACTGGAACAAGAAGAAGACCAGGTGGACATCTACTGGAACAAGAAGACCAGGTGCAACTGCTAAATACTGCTCCTCTAGATAGGACATCTAATAACACTGGAACAAGAAGACCAGGTGCATACTGCTAAATACTGCTCCTCTAGATAGGACATCTAATAACACTGGAACAAGAAGACCAGGTGCATACTGCTAAATACTGCTCCTCTAGATAGGACATCTAATAACACTGGAACAAGAAGACCAGGTGCATACTGCTAAATACTGCTCCATGGAAATACAACAGCACAGTATTTGAGCTAAAGAAGTAAAAAAAAAAAAAAAGTTGAAGTTCACTTTGAAATGCATAGATGTTTTGGTGCTTTCAAGACGGACATTTTGACATTTCAACTGGACTTTAGTCACTCAAGATAACTGACAGCTTGAATAGGAGCTTCCCCATAGACGCTCTCTCTCATCTGTCTATCTGTCTAGACACATATTGAACCTCTTCAATAGCGTCTCCATTTCCTTTCATGGTGCGTCGGCCTGCACAAAGACTGACTGACTGCATATGCTTATTCAATTGGGATGTGCTGTCCTACGAGGAGAAGACACAAACTGATACTCAGAAGTTGAGCAGAGAATCTGTTCCAAATGGCACCCTATTTCCTATTTAGTGCACTTCTTTTGGGCCCTAGCCCTATAGACCCTGGTCTAAAGTAGTGCACTACATAGGGAACATGGTGCCATTTGGGACACAAACCGTGTCCTGGTTTCAGTATAATGACGGTCAACATGAGCTGACTCTGTTGTTTTTCCCCCTCCATGTTTCCAGGCATCATTTAGAGAGATTCCTGTGTACAAGATGATATCTGACCATCTGCAGAGTCTGACAGGGATCAGGAACAAATCAAATCAAATGTCTTTATATAGCCCTTCGTACATCAGCTGATATCTCAAAGTGCTGTACAGAAACCCAGCCTAAAACCCCCAAACAGCAAGCAATGCAGGTGTAGAAGCACGGTGGCTAGGAAAAACTCCCTAGAAAGGCCAAAACCTAGGAAGATACCTAGAGAAGAACCAGGCTATGTGGGGTGGCCAGTCCTCTTCTGGTTGTGCCGGGTGGAGATTATAACAGGAACAGTCTTACATAACTTAACCGAAACCATAGCATAGAGTAAAGATATTCGTTAGGGAAGGATGTTCAACTCAATTTGCATGTCCATTTGCCTAAGCGTACCAAATGTACGTTAGAGATTGACGTTCAGAGATGATAAAGGAACAAAGAGATGTACTATGTATAGTAAATGTTACATACATATGTACTGTGTTTTATACTGTAGAGTCCCTGAGTAGCCTCATTGACGTTCAACTCTATTTCCTTTAGACTACATGGACTGTGTAGGTACGACCTCAAGGGGAAACGACAGCCCATAGAGATACAGGGTTCACACTATACTTCATATGGCCAAGTCCACAGACATTATATGTATCGGACATATGTTGTAATGATTATATTTCTATGGCACAGCCAGTAGAGAAGTGATGGATGGATAGATGGATAGATATATAGATAGATACAGTGCCTTGCGAAAGTATTCGGCCCCCTTGAACTTTGCGACCTTTTGCCACATTTCAGGCTTCAAACATAAAGATATAAAACTGTATTTTTTTGTGAAGAATCAACAACAAGTGGGACACAATCATGAAGTGGAACGACATTTATTGGATATTTCAAACTTTTTTAACAAATCAAAAACTGAAAAATTGGGCGTGCAAAATTATTCAGCCCCTTAAGTTAATACTTTGTAGCGCCACCTTTTGCTGCGATTACAGCTGTAAGTCGCTTGGGGTATGTCTCTATCAGTTTTGCACATCGAGAGACTGACATTTTTTCCCATTCCTCCTTGCAAAACAGCTCGAGCTCAGTGAGGTTGGATGGAGAGCATTTGTGAACAGCAGTTTTCAGTTCTTTCCACAGATTCTCGATTGGATTCAGGTCTGGACTTTGACTTGGCCATTCTAACACCTGGATATGTTTATTTTTGAACCATTCCATTGTAGATTTTGCTTTATGTTTTGGATCATTGTCTTGTTGGAAGACAAATCTCCGTCCCAGTCTCAGGTCTTTTGCAGACTCCATCAGGTTTTCTTCCAGAATGGTCCTGTATTTGGCTCCATCCATCTTCCCATCAATTTTAACCATCTTCCCTGTCCCTGCTGAAGAAAAGCAGGCCCAAACCATGATGCTGCCACCACCATGTTTGACAGTGGGGATGGTGTGTTCAGGGTGATGAGCTGTGTTGCTTTTACGCCAAACATAACATTTTGCATTGTTGCCAAAAAGTTCAATTTTGGTTTCATCTGACCAGAGCACCTTCTTCCACATGTTTGGTGTGTCTCCCAGGTGGCTTGTGGCAAACTTTAAACTACACTTTTTATGGATATCTTTAAGAAATGGCTTTCTTCTTGCCACTCTTCCATAAAGGCCAGATTTGTGCAATATACGACTGATTGTTGTCCTATGGACAGAGTCTCCCACCTCAGCTGTAGATCTCTGCAGTTCATCCAGAGTGATCATGGGCCTCTTGGCTGCATCTCTGATCAGTCTTCTCCTTGTATGAGCTGAAAGTTTAGAGGGACGGCCAGGTCTTGGTAGATTTGCAGTGGTCTGATACTCCTTCCATTTCAATATTATCGCTTGCACAGTGCTCCTTGGGATGTTTAAAGCTTGGGAAATCTTTTTGTAACCAAATCCGGCTTTAAACTTCTTCACAACAGTATCTCGGACCTGCCTGGTGTGTTCCTTGTTCTTCATGACGCTCTCTGCGCTTTTAACGGACCTCTGAGACTATCACAGTGCAGGTGCATTTATACGGAGACTTGATTACACACAGGTGGATTGTATTTATCATCATTAGTCATTTAGGTCAACATTGGATCATTCAGAGATCCTCACTGAACTTCTGGAGAGAGTTTGCTGCACTGAAAGTAAAGGGGCCGAATACTTTCGCAAGGCACTGTAGATAGATAGATATATAGATGATAGATAGAGTACCTTTCTTTGCCTTCTTCTGTAGCTTCAGAGTGTCTAACGACTTCTTCTTGATCTCACTCCGAACTTTCTTGTACTCTGTGGGGGGGGGGAAATGGGGTCAACATTTTGGAATGAGATGTTCGACGAGCAGGTGTCCACATACTTTTGGTCATGTAGTGTATATGACACTGGCTTGTAGTGTATGGTTATATTGTTATATAGCTATATGTTATGATGATACCTTTAGCATGGTCCTTATTCAGTGTTGGTTCCTCTCTATATTATTATATATCTATATGTTATGATGATACCTTTAGCATGGTCCTTATCCAGAGTGTTGGTTCCTCTCTATATTGTTATATATCTATATGTTCTGATGATACCTTTAGCATGTTCCTTATCCAGAGTGTTGGTTCCTCTCTATATTATTATATATCTATATGTTCTGATGATACCTTTAGCATGTTCCTTATCCAGAGTGTTGGTTCCTCTCTATATTAGTATATATCTATATGTTATGATGATACCTTTAGCATGGTCCTTATCCAGAGTGTTGGTTCCTCTCTATATTATTATATATCTATATGTTCTGATGATACCTTTAGCATGTTCCTTATCCAGAGTGTTGGTTCCTCTCTATATTATTATATATCTATATGTTATGATGATACCTTTAGCATGGTCCTTATCCAGAGTGTTGGTTCCTCTCTTCCACTCCTCCATCTGATCCTGTAGAGGGTTGATCATGCAGTCCATGAAAGCCCTGGAGGTCACAGCAATCACAAAGGTGAGAAACATTAGAAATGCAGTATTATTTATTAGGATCTCTCCTAGCCCACCAAAAGGCTAGTCTTTCAGTAGAGAGGGGCATAGTGGTAATGAGGGGGCGGGGCATAGTGGTAATGAGGGGGTTCGGGGCATAGCGGTGATGAGGGGGATACATAGTGGTGATGAGGGGTTCGGGACATAGTGGTAATGAGGGGGATACATAGTGGTAATGAGGGGGGCGGGACATAGTGGTAATGAGGGGTTGATGGACATAGTGGTAATGAGGGGGCGGGGCATAGTGGTGCTGAGGGGGGGGGCATAGTGGTGATGAGGGGGCGGGACATAGTGGTGCTGAGGGGGCGGGGCATAGTGGTGGTGAGGGGGCGGGGCATAGTGGTGGTGAGGGGGCGGGGCATAGTGGTGCTGAGGGGGGTCGGGGCATAGTGGTGGTGAGGGGGCGGGGCATAGTGGTGGTGAGGGGGCGGGGCATAGTGGTGATGAGGGGGCGGGGCATAGTGGTGGTGAGGGGCGGGGCATAGTGGTGGTGAGGGGGGCGGGACATAGTGGTGGTGAGGGGGCGGGGCATAGTGGTGATGAGGGGGGGGGCATAGTGGTGATGAGGGGGCGGGGCATAGTGGTGATGAGGGGCGGGGCATAGTGGTGGTGAGGGGGCGGGGCATAGTGGTGATGAGGGGCGGTGCATAGTGGTGGTGAGGGGCGGGGCATAGTGGTGGTGAGGGGGCGGGGCATAGTGGTGATGAGGGGGCGGTGCATAGTGGTGATGAGGGGGCGGTGCATAGTGGTGCTGAGGGGGGCGGGGCATAGTGGTGGTGAGGGGGCGGGGCATAGCGGTGATGAGGGGGTCGGTGCATAGTGGTGATGAGGGGGCGGTGCATAGTGGTGCTGAGGGGGGCGGGGCATAGTGGTGGTGAGGGGCGGGGCATAGCGGTGATGAGGGGGTCGGTGCATAGTGGTGATGAGGGGGGGTGCATAGTGGTGATGAGGGGGCGGTGCATAGTGGTGATGAGGGGGGGGCATAGTGGTGATGAGGGGGTGCATAGTGGTGATGAGGGGTGGGGCATAGTGGTGATGAGGGGGCAGGGCATAGTTGTGCTTAGGGGCGGGGCATAGTGGTGATGAGGGTGGGGCATAGTGGTGATGAGGGGGGGGCATAGTGGTGATGTGAGCCAGACAGCTGAGACTAATATAACACCCTGGACTCTCTGGTCTGGACACATGTTACAGCCAGACAGTGTGTGTATTTTTCATTTATGTGTGTGTGTGTGTGTGTGTATGTGTGT
Organism: Oncorhynchus nerka; assembly: GCF_034236695.1. NCBI lineage: Eukaryota > Metazoa > Chordata > Actinopteri > Salmoniformes > Salmonidae > Oncorhynchus > Oncorhynchus nerka. Next base: position 17,813 of record NW_027039719.1, on the reverse strand, counting down.
GTGTGTGTGTGTGTGTGTGTGTAGCTAGGCTAGACCACAGGCCCCTAGGTTTACTACTGCACACTGTCACAGCCATGGAGACGCAAGAAGAATTTCTCCAAAATGCCTTGAAGAAATTAGAGATCCCCCTGTTTGACTGTGTGTGTGTGTGTGTGTGTGTGTGTGTATTGTGGACCAGACATGCCCGAGACAGTGGAATGCTGGGAAAGACGAGAATCGGCTGAGCTGGGTGACATTCTACAGATTCATCAGTAATGGCTCACTTTAACGACACTGTTACACACACACACACACACACACACACACACACACACACACACATACACACACAAACACTTCTTAATTTCATTCAAAGTGACATGTATTACAAATCAATGGTAAATGATGGTGTAGTAGTGTCGTTGTAAATGAGAACATCCTTACATTGAAAAGTCTCTGAGTTTGGCCTCGATGCTTCTGTGTCTCATACACATCCTGGTTAGAGCTGAACCAATGTCCCTGGTGCCTCCTGTAACACACAAACAATACACCCTGGTTAGAGCTGAACCAATGTCCCTGGTGCCTCCTGTAACACACAAACAATACATCCTGGTTAGAGCTGAACCAATGTCCCTGGTGCCTCCTGTAACACACAAACAACACATCCTGGTTAGAGCTGAACCAATGTCCCTGGTGCCTCCTGTAACACACAAACAACACATCCTGGTTAGAGCTGAACCAATGTCCCTGGTGCCTCCTGTAACACACAAACAATACATCCTGGTTAGAGCTGAACCAATGTCCCTGGTGCCTCCTGTAACACACAAACAATACATCCTGGTTAGAGCTGAACCAATGTCCCTGGTGCCTCCTGTAACTCACACACAATACATCCTGGTTAGAGCTGAACCAATGTCCCTGGTGCCTCCTGTAACTCAAACAATACATCCTGGTTAGAGCTGAACCAATGTCCCTGGTGCCTCCTGTAACTCACAAACAATACATCCTGGTTAGAGCTGAACCAATGTCCCTGGTGCCTCCTGTAACACACAAACAATACATCCTGGTTAGAGCTGAACCAATGTCCCTGGTGCCTCCTGTAACTCAAACAATACATCCTGGTTAGAGCTGAACCAATGTCCCTGGTGCCTCCTGTAACACACAAACAATACATCCTGGTTAGAGCTGAACCAATGCCCCTGGTGCCTCCTGTAACACACAAACAATACATCCTGGTTAGAGCTGAACCAATGTCCCTGGTGCCTCCTGTAACACACAAACAATACATCCTGGTTAGAGCTGAACCAATGTCCCTGGTGCCTCCTGTAACACACAAACAATACATCCTGGTTAGAGCTGAACCAATGTCCCTGGTGCCTCCTGTAACACACAAACAATACATCCTGGTTAGAGCTGAACCAATGTCCCTGGTGCCTCCTGTAACACACAAACAACACATCCTGGTTAGAGCTGAACCAATGTCCCTGGTGCCTCCTGTAACACACAAACAATACATCCTGGTTAGAGCTGAACCAATGTCCCTGGTGCCTCCTGTAACACACAAACAATACATCCTGGTTAGAGCTGAACCAATCAGCATAGGAAACTTCACATAATGATTAACCCTTTATTTTGACAGGAAAGTCATACTGAGTCTATGGTGTCTTTTCCAGATGAGCCCTGCATAGATACATTAAACATATACACAACACACAATATACACAAACCACACAACATATTAAGAAACACAGACACATGTATCAACTTAGAGGTCTCAGATCATTACTCATTACATTTCAGAGAGCTCTGTAAAGTTGTTCCACATAAATGGCACAAAAAACCCCAACTAAAAGTAGCTTTACCCAACTCTGTGGAGACCGAAGGGGCCTCCAGTGTTATCCAAGCCTGTGACTGGGTTTGGTAATTAACGATGATAGATAAATAGGAGGTTTCTGCATGAGTGCTTTGTAAATAAACACTAGAGAACGCTGCTCTCTCCTTACATACAAAGAGGCCCAACCCACTTTTTGATACAAAACACAACGGTGAGTTCTAGAACCATCACCAGCAGTAATAAACCTAAAGGCCCAATGAGGGAGGGGCCTGGCAATTCAGGATTTTAGGGGCAAGGCCAAATGGCCTTCAAGAGGTGCCAGGGCACCAAGGCTATCTGCTAGGGTACCAAGGCTATCTGCTAGGGTACCAAGGCTATCTGCTAGGGCACCAAGGCTATCTCCTAGGGTACCAAGGCTATCTGCTAGGGTACCAAGGCTATCTGCTAGGGTACCAAGGCTATCTGCTAGGGCACCAAGGCTATCTGCTAGGGTACCAAGGCTATCTGCTAGGGCACCAAGGCTATCTGCTAGGGCACCAATGCTATCTGCTAGGGCACCAAGGCCATCTGCTAGGGCACCAAGGCTATCTGCTCGGGCAACAAGGCTATCTGCTAGGGCACCAAGAACATCTAATAGGGCACCAAGGCCATCTGCCAGGGCACCAAGGTCATCTGCCAGGGCACCAAGGCCATCTTCCAGGGCACCAAGGTCATCTGCTAGGGCACCAAGGCCATCTGCCAGGGCACCAAGGCCATCGGATAGAGCACCAAGAACATCTCATAGGGCACCAAGGCTATCTGCTAGGGCACCAAGGCCATCTGCTAGGGCACCAAGGCTATCGGCTAGGGCACCAGGGTCATCTGCTAGGGCACCAAGGTCATCTGCTAGGGCACCAAGAACATCTGCTAGGGTACCAAGGTAATCTGCTAGGGTACCAAGGCTATCTGCCAGGGCACCAAGGTCATCTGCTGGGGTACCAAGGCTATCTGCTGGGGTACCAATGCCATCTGCTAGGGCACCAAGGTCATCTGCTAGGGCACCAAGGTCATCTGCTAAGGCACCAAGGCTATCTGCCAGGGCACCAAGGTCATCTGCTGGGGTACCAAGGCTATCTGCTGGGGCATCTGCTGGGGTAGCAAGGCCATCTGCTAAGGCACCAAGGTCATCTGCTAGGGTACCAAGGTAATCTGCTGGGGTACCAAGGCTATCTGCCAGGGCACCAAGGTAATCTGCTGGGGTACCAAGGCTATCTGCTGGGTCATCTGCTAAGGCTATCTGCTAGTTGTTTTTTACATCCGAGCTGTGATGCCTGTGAGAAGGATTCCGTCACGTGATGGCCATTGGCCAATAAGAATTGAGATGTGAGAGGTGCTTCGGAGCAGGGCGATTGGCAGCCGGGAGGAGGGATGTACAAGTACTATATTCAGTCCACAATGGCCACTATGGCGGCTGCAAGGCATGGATTAGGGGGCATTACAGCCACACAAGGGGGCATTACGGCCACACAAGGGGGCATTACGGCCACACAAGGGGGCATTACAGCCACACAAGGGGGCATTACAGCCACACAAGGGGGCATTACGGCCACACAAGGGGGCATTACGGCCACACAAGGGGGCATTACGGCCACACAAGGGGGCATTACGGCCATGGTTGTCGATGCCACTGGGAAATCCTGTGTTTTTGCTGGGTATGTGGTCCATGTATGGGAGAGGACTAGCAATGAGGTGCCACAACACACTTGTCAAATTCCTCCAGGGGTACCTAGCCTACACAAAGGCCCCTGGTCCCCAAAACACTGAAAGACCGCCCATGGCCCCCCCCTAAACACTGAAAGACCGCCCATGGTCCCCTCCTAAACACTGAAAGACCGCCCATGGTCCCCCCCTAAACACTGAAAGGTTCCAGCAGCTGTACGACCCCCGAGGTCCAGGGATTGAGCTGCAGCGGACGGACACATTGTCTCCCTCACGGGGACTTCCTCCCAGGGTATTGTTCCCCTCTCTCTCTCTGCCTCATCAACAGGACAGAGCAGCTAGGACAGGACACATTGTCTCCCTCACGGGGACTTCCTCCCAGGGTATTGTTCCCCTCTCTCTCTCTGCCTCATCAACAGGACAGAGCAGCTAGGACAGGACACATTGTCTCCCTCACGGGGACTTCCTCCCAGGGTATTGTTCCCTGTTCTGTTCCCCTCTCTCTCTCTCTGCCTCATCAACAGGACAGAGCAGCTAGGACAGGACACATCGTCTCCCTCACGGGGACTTCCTCCCAGGGTATTGTTCCCTGTTCTGTTCCCCTCTTTCTCTCTCTGCCTCATCAACAGGACAGAGCAGCTAGGACAGGACACATCGCCCCCCTCACGGGGACTTCCTCCCAGGGTATTGTTCCCCTCTCTCTCTGCCTCATCAACAGGACAGAGCAGCTAGGACAGGACAGGACCCCTGCTGAACTACAACACCCCATTAACTAAGGCTCTGCAGCCAAACATTGCTGTAACATAGACACTAGAGACACAGGCAGGGAACACTACAGCTGCAGTGGCCAGGTCCAGATGTGAATGTGCTTTAGCTTAGTCAACTCCTTTATCGTTTTCAGCTTGGCTAGAGCACACAGGCCTTTAGGTCTGGGACCAAGCTAATAGCTCCCGAGTGGCCGCAGCGGTCGAAGGCTCTGCATCTCAGCGCTAGAGGCGTCACTACAGACACCCTGGTTCAGCTGTATAAGGCTCTGCATCTCAGCGCTAGAGGCGTCACTACAGACACCCTGGTTCAGCTGTATAAGGCTCTGCATCTCAGCGCTAGAGGCGTCACTACAGACACCCTGGTTCAGCTGTATAAGGCTCTGCATCTCAGTACTAGAGGCGTCACTACAGACACCCTGGTTCAGCTGTATAAGGCTCTGCATCTCAGCGCTAGAGGCACCACTACAGACACCCTGGTTCAGCTGTATAAGGCTCTGCATCTCAGCGCTAGAGGCACCACTACAGACACCCTGGTTCGATTCAAGGCTGTATCACAACTGTCTGTGATTGGGAGTCCCATAGGGCGGCACACAATTGGCCCAGCGTCGTCCGGGTTTGGCCGTCATTGTAGACAAGAATTTGTTCTTAACCGACTCGCCTAGTTAAATAAAGGTTCAATTAAAAATGACACAAATCTAATTTGCATAAAGGTTAATGCCCTACAAGGCAGGTTTCATTGGCTCTTGGCCAGCCTTACAGCCTCTGTGCCTGGGCTCACGCCAGACCATGCTACCACTGACTAATCTGCTAGGAGATTAATTATAAATAAAAAGGCCTTTTTTACAAATCACTTCCTCTGGTTTAAAGAGCTATTAATGCTTATTAACGCTGCAGGATCCCATTTAGGCTTAACACACAGCCTGGATGAAGGACAGACTGATGTGTGTGTACAGTGTGTGTACAGTTGGTGTGTGTTCCTGTCTGTGTTTAGCTGGGCACGTGGTTCATGTCTCCATACCCAGGCCATGGCAGTAAAGCCTCACCAGAACCCTACAACCAGCTGGGGCCTCCTCTAGACCAGTAAACACTCCCAAGTCAGACGAGAGGCTTGACATTGACTGGCAGGACCATTGTCTGTCCTCAGTGTCCTGCCCAGTGTGAGTGAAGGTCTGTTCTGTTTAACCCTGCATGGAGCAGACTGCTCTACTGTGGAATGAATGAACAGCTCTGCAGGACTGGACTTCAAAATCACTTCCAGAAACTCACTGAGACCTACTGCTTTTGTTGGAGCTTGTATGGTAGTGGGTGGGGGTGGAGGGTGATTTGTTAACAGCTTATAATAACCCCACAATAACCCATCTTAGACCCCTTGATACAAGGTTGGATCTTAGACCCCTTGATACAAGGTTGGATCTTAGACCCCTTGAAACAGGGTTGGATCTTAGGCCCCTTGAAACAGGGTTGGATCTTAGACCCCTTGATACAAGGTTGGATCTTAGACCCCTTGATACAAGGTTGGATCTTAGGCCCCTTGAAACAGGGTTGGATCTTAGGCCCCTTGAAACAGGGTTGGATCTTAGACCCCTTGATACAAGGTTGGATCTTAGACCCCTTGATACAAGGTTGGATCTTAGACCCCTTGATACAAGGTTGGATCTTAGACCCCTTGATACAAGGTTGGATCTTAGACCCCTTGATACAAGGTTGGATCTTAGACCCCTTGATACAAGGTTGGATCTTAGACCCCTTGATACAAGGTTGGATCTTAGACCCCTTGATACAAGGTTGGATCTTAGACCCCTTGATACAGGGGTTGGATCTTAGACCCCTTGATACAGGGGTTGGATCTTAGACCCCTTGATACAAGGTTGGATCTTAGGCCCCTTGAAACAGGGTTGGATCTTAGACCCCTTGATACAGAGTTTGGATTTGGCGGGTTGTGGCCAGAAAATGCAGCTGTGTTTGGGTCTTAGGCCTAACAAATGTCAGGGGCCATTCAGACAGAACTGGAGTAGAATCAATGTCCATAAGAAGTGTTTAAACTCGGGTTTGGCGGGATCCAGATTTTTATACTGTTCTTGTACCATACCGAGGTATACGGTATTACCGGCAGTGCACACAAGGGGTTTTAGTTCTTTCCAAACATAAAAATAAATAAAAAACGGACGCTAGCTAAATGCTAACAAAGTACTAGCGAACTCCATAGAATTCTATAGCGGATGCTAGCTAAATGCTGACAAGCGAATTCCCATAGCGGACCATAGCTAAACGCTAATAAGCCCAAGCTAATTGGAAGGACAAACAATCCAGCTCATAAAGTTATACAACTATCTCAAAAGGCTACTCACAGTTTACTGAACGCACAAAACAATATTAGACAGTAGGGATCTGGATCTAGGAGGAGATTGGTTGTCTCTGCTTTAACCAATAACCTTGATCTTGCAAGCTAGCCACTTAGCAAACAAACCAAATGCATAGCTGGAGCCCTGGAGAGAATTGATTTGGCACATCTTAGATAGTTAAACTTATAAAATATTTAGCTGGCAAACATTAGTAGTGCATTTCAAGTGTAACCTGATCACCTCTCTTGCGCTGCACAACAGTGGGTTGTCACGTCACAAAGCTTCCCTGTGCTCGGTGTGGTGTTTGTAAACAAACATACACTTATGTATACAAAAGTATGTGGACACCCCTCAAGTTCCAAACTGCCTGTGGAAGCAACTTCAGCATAAGAACTGTTCGTCAGGAGCTTCATGAAATGGGTTTCCATGGCCAAGCAGCCGCACACAAGCCTAAGATCACCATGCGCAATGCCAAGCGTCGGCTGGAGTGGTGTAAAGCTCGCCACCATTGGACTCTGGAGCAGTGTGAAACGCATTCTCTGGAGTAATGAATCACACTTCACCATCTGCCAACTGTAAAGTTTGGTGGAGGAGGAATAATGGTCTGGGGCTGTTTTTCATGGTTCAGGCTCGGCCCCTTCGTTTCCTGTGAATGGATATAGCATACAATGACATTCTAGATGATCCTGTGCTTCCAACTTTGTGGCAACTGTTTGGGGAAGGCCCTTTCCTGTTTCAGCATGACAATGCCACCCTGCACAAAGCGAGGTCCATACAGAAATGGTTTGTCGAGATCGTTGTCGGAAGAATTTGACTAATGCTCGTTGCCGAATGGAAGCAAGTCCCCGCAGCAATGTTCCAACATCTAGTAGAAAGCCTTCCCAGGAGAGTGGAGGCTGTTATAGCAGCAATGTTCCAACATCTAGTAGGAAAGCCTTCCCAGGAGAGTGGAGGCTGTTATAGCAGCAATGTTCCAGCATCTAGTGGAAAGCCTTCCCAGAAGAGTGGAGGCTGTTATAGCAGCAATGTTCCAACATCTAGTAGGAAAGCCTTCCCAGAATAGTGGAGGCTGTTATAGCAGCAATGTTCCAACATCTAGTAGGAAAGCCTTCCCAGGAGAGTGGAGGCTGTTATAGCAGCAATGTTCCAACATCTAGTGGAAAGCCTTCCCAGAAGAGTGGAGGCTGTTATAGCAGCAATGTTCCAACATCTAGTAGGAAAGCCTTCCCAGAAGAGTGGAAGCTGTTATAGCAGTGAAGGGGGACCAACTCCATATTAATGCCCATCATTTTGGAATTAGATGTTGGACGATCAGGTGTCCACATACTTTTGATCGTGTAGTGTACCTCGGCATACTGAGGGAAGCCTAGTTTAAACACACTGCTACTGTGCTTGTAAAGACTTCAGACAAAACCAGAGGCTTTGACCAACCATGTAATGAAACCCTTTTCATGGTGCTACAGTATAACGCAGTCTGAAACGGTACTGTATGTTTACAGACACTTAAAATGACAGCAGAATACGGAACTGGACAAAGGCAGACTGCAACAGAAGCTCATAGACATCATTTATGTTTTTAAAATAAGTGACTTTTCTCCTGAAATTAACTGGACAATGTGTTAAGATAATGTAGAGTTAATGTGACAAAATAGTTTCTCTCTGTTATTCTTTATCTAGACGACAAGGAGGTCCGTCTCTAGTCTCATAAGAGCACTCTGTCTGTAACACTGAGTTGTGAACCCTGATTGTTTTCACTCAATCCCTCTCTGTCTCTCTCTCACTCCGTCTGTCTCTCTGTCTGAACTAAAACCAGCATCAGAACCCACAACCTCAGCTCCGCCTGAGACACAGTCCACCTCTTGTTACTGGTTAAAATAAATGTACAGACAGACAGACAGACAGACAGACAGACAGACAGACAGACAGACAGACAGACAGACAGACAGACAGACAGACAGACAGACAGACAGACAGACAGACAGACAATCAGAGAGGTACAGAGAGGTACAGAGAGGATCAGAGATGTACAGAGAGGAACAGAGAGGGTCAGAGATGTACAGAGAGGAACAGAGAGGAACAGAGATGTACAGAGATGTACAGAGAGGAACAGAGATGAACAGAGATGTACAGAGAGGAACAGAGAGGAACAGAGAGGATCAGAGAGGAACAGAGAGGGTCAGAGAGGCTCAGAGAGGAACAGAGAGGAACAGAGATGAACAGAGAGGAACAGAGAGGATCAGAGATGATCAGAGAGGATCAGAGAGGTACAGAGAGGATCAGAGAGGTACAGAGAGGATCAGAGAGGATCAGAGAGGATCAGAGAGGATCAGAGAGGGTCAGAGAGGATCAGAGAGGGTCAGAGAGGATCAGAGAGGATCAGAGAGGATCAGAGAGGGTCAGAGAGGATCAGAGAGGGTCAGAGAGGATCAGAGATGATCAGAGAGGATCAGAGAGGGTCAGAGAGGGTCAGAGAGGATCAGAGAGGGTCAGAGAGGATCAGAGAGGGTCAGAGGGTCAGAGAGGATCAGAGAGGAACAGAGAGGAACAGAGATGAACAGAGAGGATCAGAGATGATCAGAGAGGAACAGAGATGTACAGAGATGAACAGAGAGGAACAGAGAGGATCAGAGAGGAACAGAGAGGATCAGAGAGGAACAGAGAGGATCAGAGATGATCAGAGATGATCAGAGAGGATCAGAGATGATCAGAGATGATCAGAGAGGATCAGAGATGATCAGAGAGGATCAGAGAGGTACAGAGATGTACAGAGATGAACAGAGAGGAACAGAGATGTACAGAGAGGAACAGAGAGGATCAGAGAGGTACAGAGAGGTACAGATAGGAACAGAGAGGATCAGAGAGGTACAGATATGTTTTTAATTGTGTAGTCTGGTGTTTCTCACACTAGCCGTTGGTTTGAGCCTTTAGCCAAGACAGCAGTGTGGAAGCTGGGCTCTGACCTCTACTATGATTGGCTGGTTCCCTTGGTAGACCGAGGCAGAGTGTGTGTGTGTGTGTGTGTGTTAGAATGTGGTGGTTCTGCTCTCTTCGAGGGTTGCTCCGGGAGAGAAAACCTTGGCTCCTTTCTGTTTTACCACCAGAGAAACAGATGACAGCCGCTGGTAGGAAACGCACGGTGGCTGGTGGCCTTGATGCTCCCCAGCTGAGATCATCAGCACTCAGAGGACGTGCAGAGACATGCTGAGACACCTCTTATAGCCATTACATGAGGACAGCAGCACTCAGAGGCCGTGCAGAGACATGCTGAGACACCTCTTATAGCCATTACATGAGGACAGCAGCACTCAGAGGCCGTGCAGAGACATGCTGAGACACCTCTTATAGCCATTACATGAGGACAGCAGCACTCAGAGGACGTGTAGAGACATGCTGAGACACCTCTTATAGCCATTACATGAGGACAGCAGCACTCAGAGGCCATGCAGAGACATGCTGAGACACCTCTTATAGCCATTACATGAGGACAGCAGCACTCAGAGGCGTGTGCTGAGAGACATGCTGAGACACCACCTCTTATAGCCATTACATGAGGACAGCAGCACTCAGAGGCCGTGCAGAGACATGCTGAGACACCTCTTATAGCCATTACATGAGGACAGCAGCACTCAGAGGCCGTGCAGAGACATGCTGAGACACCTCTTAGCCATTACATGAGGACAGCAGCACTACATGAGAGACATGCAGACACCTCTTATAGCCATTACATGAGGACAGCAGCACCAGAGGCCGTGCAGAGACATGCTGAGACACCTCTTATAGCCATTACATGAGGACAGCAGCACTCAGAGGCCGTGCAGAGACATGCTGAGACACCTCTTATAGCCATTACATGAGGACAGCAGCACTCAGAGGCCGTGCAGAGACATGCTGAGACACCTCTTATAGCCATTACATGAGGACAGCAGCACTCAGAGGCCGTGCAGAGACATGCTGAGACACCTCTTTACATGAGCCATTACATGAGGACAGCAGCACTCAGAGGCCGTGCAGAGACATGCTGAGACACCTCTTATAGCCATTACATGAGGACAGCAGCACTCAGAGGCCGTGCAGAGACATGCTGAGACACCTCTTATAGCCATTACATGAGGACAGCAGCACTCAGAGGCCGTGCAGAGACATGCTGAGACACCTCTTATAGCCATTACATGAGGACAGCAGCACTCAGAGGCCGTGCAGAGACATGCTGAGACACCTCTTATAGCCATTACATGAGGACAGCAGCACTCAGAGGCCGTGCAGAGACATGCTGAGACACCTCTTATAGCCATTACATGAGGACATCATCACGCTCTAATGGAGACGATCCACTGAACTGGACATGGATGGATTCTATGGACCATCCAATTCACTATCCTAAGTGACTGGTATTGGACTGACACTTCCAATTGGATGAAGGAATCGTCCAAAACCCTCCCCTCTGTCTGCTCTGTAGTCGACTCTGAGAGACATTGTCCTTCCATTGTCCAGAAACATTACGTCTCCTCCTTCCTCTCATTGGTTGACAGCGGTCAGTGAGGTCCTCTCAAGTGGAGTCAGTGTGGGAGTGGTCAGTTAACAGGTGTATAGCAGGGTTAATAGTGGAGTCAGTGTGGGAGTGGTCAGTTAACAGGTGTATAGCAGGGTTAATAGTGGAGTCAGTGTGGGAGTGGTCAGTTAACAGGTGTATAGCAGGGTTAATAGTGGGAGTCAGTGTGGGAGTGGTCAGTTAACAGGTGTATAGCAGGGTTAATAGTGGAGTCAGTGTGGGAGTGGTCAGTTAACAGGTGTATAGCAGGGTTAATAGTGGAGTCAGTGTGGGAGTGGTCAGTTAACAGGTGTATAGCAGGGTTAATAGTGGAGTCAGTGTGGGAGTGGTCAGTTAACAGGTGTATAGCAGGGTTAATAGTGGAGTCAGTGTGGGAGTGGTCAGTTAACAGGTGTATAGCAGGGTTAATAGTGGAGTCAGTGTGGGAGTGGTCAGTTAACAGGTGTATAGCAGGGTTAATAGTGGAGTCAGAGTGGGAGTGGTCAGTTAACAGGTGTATAGCAGGGTTAATAGTGGAGTCAGAGTGGGAGTGGTCAGTGTGGGAGTGGTCAGTGTGGGAGGGGTCAGTTAACAGGTGTATAGCAGGGTTAATAGTGGAGTCAGAGTGGGAGTGGTCAGTTAACAGGTGTATAGCAGGGTTAATAGTGGAGTCAGAGTGGGTGGGAGTGGTCAGTTAACAGGTGTATAGCAGGGTTAATAGTGGAGTCAGTGTGGGAGTGGTCAGTTAACAGGTGTATACCAGGGTTAATAGTGGAGTCAGTGTGGGAGTGGTCAGTTAACAGGTGTATAGCAGGGTTAATAGTGGAGTCAGTGTGGGAGTGTTCAGTTAACAGGTGTTTAATAGGGGGTTAATAGTGGAGTCAGTGTGGGAGTGGTCAGTTAACAGGTGTATAGCAGGGTTAATAGTGGAGTCAGAGTGGGAGTGGTCAGTTAACAGGTGTATAGCAGGGTTAATAGTGGAGTCAGAGTGGGAGTGTTCAGTTAACAGGTGTTTAGCAGGGTTAATAGTGGAGTCAGTGTGGGAGTGGTCAGTTAACAGGTGTATAGCAGGGTTAATAGTGGAGTCAGAGTGGGAGTGGTCAGTTAACAGGTGTATAGCAGGGTTAATAGTGGAGTGGGAGTGGTCAGTGTGGGAGTGGTCAGTTAACAGGTGTATAGCAGGGTTAATAGCAGGGTTATAGTGGAGTCAGTGTGGGAGTGGTCAGTTAACAGGTGTATAGCAGGGTTAATAGTGGAGTCAGAGTGGGAGTGGTCAGTTAACAGGTGTATACCAGGGTTAATAGTGGAGTCAGTGTGGGAGTGGTCAGTTAACAGGTGTATAGCAGGGTTAATAGTGGAGTCAGTGTGGGAGTGGTCAGTTAACAGGTGTATAGCAGGGTTAATAGTGGAGTCAGTGTGGGAGTGGTCAGTTAACAGGTGTATAGCAGGGTTAATAGTGGAGTCAGTGTGGGAGTGGTCAGTTAACAGGTGTTTAGCAGGGTTAATAGTGGAGTCAGTGTGGGAGTGGTCAGTTAACAGGTGTATAGCAGGGTTAATAGTGGAGTCAGTGTGGGAGTGGTCAGTTAACAGGTGTATAGCAGGGTTAATAGTGGAGACAGTGTGGGAGTGGTCAGTTAACAGGTGTATAGCAGGGTTAATAGTGGAGTCAGTGTGGGGGTTGTCAGTGTGGGAGTGGTCAGTGTGGGAGTGGTCAGTTAACAGGTGTATAGCAGGGTTAATAGTGGAGTCAGTGTGGGAGTGGTCAGTTAACAGGTGTATAGCAGGGTTAATAGTGGAGTCAGTGTGGGAGTGGTCAGTGTGGGAGTGGTCAGTGTGGGAGTGGTCAGTTAACAGGTGTATAGCAGGGTTAATAGTGGAGTCAGTGTGGGAGTGGTCAGTTAACAGGTGTATAGCAGGGTTAATAGCTGGCTAGCTAACACTGTACAGAGAAGAGAACGTCCAGGCCCTGGTCTGTTTCCAGACTGTCTGTCACTGTGAGGCCCCAGCCAGGCCACCTGTCTACCCAGCTCTGAGGAGGAAGATGGGGTTGGGTTGAAGAGTGGAGGTGGGGACAGACTGCCAGCTGGTGCTGATCGGCCAGCCATGTCAGGCAGCCAGTCAGCCAGTCAGCCAGTCAGTCAGTCAGTCAGCCAGTCAGTCAGTCAGTCAGTCAGTCAGTCAGTCAGCCAGTCAGTCAGCCAGTCAGCCAGTCAGTCAGCCAGTCAGTCAGTCAGCCAGTCATTCAGCCAGACAGCCAGTCAGCCAGTCAGTCAGCCAGTCAGCCAGTCAGTCAGCCAGTCAGTCAGTCAGTCAGTCAGCCAGTCAGCCAGTCAGTCAGTCATTCACCCAGTCAGTCAGCCAGTCAGCCAGTCAGCCGGGGCCACCGTGGGGAATGTCCCTTCCTTTCATCATCATCATCATACCGCAGACCTGGGTTCAAATACTATTTGAAAGTATGTCTAATACTTAAGCTGGGTATCATTGAGCTTGTCTTGGTGAAATGGAATCAGTCGAATATTGACAAAACCCACAAACCATCTGACACTCCAGACAGGCTAAAGAAAACTGTTAAAGTATTTTGAAATATTTCAAAATGACTTGAACCCAGGTGTGGCCTACACTGCCTCCTTTAGCTGTCAGCTTCCAGTCGCCTGTCTTCAGGGACTCATTCATTATTACCAGAGCGGCTGGTCCTGTTCTCTGTGTGTGTGTGTGTGTGTGTGTGTGTGTGTGTGTGTGTGTGTGTGTGTGTGTGTGTGTGTGTGTGGTGTGTGTTCTTGCTGAGCGTATTATCCATAATGCTGGGTAGTTACGAGCATGAAATGACAGCTTAGGCTTGTTGTTAAAATGAGCTTTAGCTGATGTTAGGTTAGTGTGTGTGTGTGTGTGTGTGTTTCGCTGGGAATGGGATCTGTCATCATGTATGTTTCTGAAGGACTTGTTATCGTAGCCCTTTCCTGCAGTCAGTGACCAGAAGCTCCTCTTTGGCCTCAGGGGTGGAATGTTATTCATATTTTTCAAAATTAATAAAGATTTTTTTTTTTGATCAACGACAAAAATCCAGTGTTTCTATGTTAAACAGTTTTGTGATATTTCAGTCTTCTGTGATGTATATAAAGTGTAATATTGGGATGAAAACTCAAATTGAATACATATCTAACTATAATATACAGTGGGGCAAAAAAGTATTTAGTCAGCCACCAATTGTGCAAGTTCTCCCACTTAAAAAGATGAGAGAGGCCTGTAATTTTCATCATAGGTACACTTCAACTATGACAGACAAAATGAGAAAACAAAAATCCATAAAATCACATTGTAGGATTTTTAATGAATTTATTTGCAAATTATGGTGGAAAATAAGTATTTGGTCACCTACAAACAAGCAAGATTTCTGGCTCTCACAGACCTGTAACCTCTTCTTTAAGAGGCTCCTCTGTCCTCCACTCGTTACCTGTATTAATGGCACCTGTTTGAACTTGTTATCAGTATAAAATACACCTGTCCACAACCTCAAACAGTCACACTCCAAACTCCACTATGGCCAAGACCAAAGAGCTGTCAAAGGACACCAGAAACACAATTGTAGACCTGCAGTAGGCTGGGAAGACTGAATCTGCAATAGGTAAGCAGCTTGGTTTGAAGAAATCAACTGTGGGAGCAATTATTAGGAAATGGAAGACATACAAGACCACTGATAATCTCCCTCGATCTGGGGCTCCATGCAAGATCTCACCCCGTGGGGTCAAAATGATCACAAGAACGGTGAACAAAAATCCCAGAACCACACGGGGGACCTAGTGAATGACCTGCAGAGAGCTGGGACCAAAGTAACAAAGCCTACCATCAGTAACACACTACGCCGCGAGGGACTCAAATCCTGCAGTGTCAGACGTGTCCCCCTGCTTAAGCCAGTACATGTCCAGGCCCGTCTGAAGTTTACTAGAGAGCATTTGGATGATCCAGAAGAAGATTGGGAGAATGTCATATGGTCAGATGAAACCAAAATAGAACTTTTTGGTAAAAACTCAACTTGTCGTGTTTGGAGGACAAAGAATGCTGAGTTGCATCCAAAGAACATCATACCTACTGTGAAGCACGGGGGTGGAAACATCATGCTTTGGGGCTGTTTGTCTGCAAAGGGACCAGGACGACTGATCCGTGTAAAGGAAAGAATGAATGGGGCCATGTATAGTGAGATTTTGAGTGAAAACCTCCTTCCATCAGCAAGGGCATTGAAGATGAAATGTGGCTGGGTCTTTCAGCATGACAATGATCCCAAACACACCGCCCGGGCAACGAAGGAGTGGCTTCGTAAGAAGCATTTCAAGGTCCTGGAGTGGCCTAACTAGTCTCCAGATCTCAACCCCATAGAAAATCTTTGGAGGGAATTGATATTCTGTGTTGCCCAGCAACAGCCCCAAAACATCACTGCTCTAGAGGAGATCTGCATGGAGGAATGGGACAAAATACCAGCAACAGTGTGTGAAAACCTTGTGAAGACTTACAGAAAACGTTTGACCTCTGTCATTGCCAACAAAGGGTATATAACAAAGTATTGAGATAAACTTTTGTTATTGACCAAATACTTATTTTCCACCATAATTTGCAAATAAATTCATTAAAAATCCTACAATGTGATTTTCTGGATTTTTTTTCAAATTTTGTCTGTCATAGTTGAAGTGTACCTATGATGAAAATTACAGGCCTCTCTCATCTTTTTAAGTGGGAGAACTTGCACAATTGTTGTATTACTAAATACATTTACAATTGCTGACTAAATACTTTTTTGCCCCACTGTATATATATATATATTTAATCCCATAACCATGTGTGTGAGGTGTATACTTTTGTTTCAAAGTTGATTTGTTTAAGACTAACAAGAAACACTGTGTGTCAGACTACCAACAGTCACTCTGTGTCAGACTACCAACAGTCACTCTGTGTGACCCTGATTTAGCCCACTGCAGTAAAAGGTTAAAACCAGTTTTGTGGGCGGGTGGGTATTTGGTTTGTGACACTCTAGTCATGGCTAGTCAATGTCTTCTTCCTCTCCTTAACTAGTCATGGCTAGTCAATGTCTCATGTCTCCTTCCTCTACTTAACTAGTCATGGCTAGTCAATGTCTCATGTCTTCTTCCTCTCCTTAACTAGTCATGGCTAGTCAATGTCTCATGTCTTCTTCCTCTACTTAACTAGTCATGGCTAGTCAATGTCTCCTTCCTCTCCTTAACTAGTCATGGCTAGTCAATGTCTCCTTCCTCTCCTTAACTAGTCATGGCTAGTCAATGTCTTCTTCCTTTCCTTAGTCAACAATGTCTTCTTCTCTCCTTAGTCATGGCTAGTCAATGTCTCCTTCCTTTCCTTAACTAGTCATGGCTAGTCAATGTCTTCTTCCTCTCCTTAACTAGTCATGGCTAGTCAATGTCTCATGTCTCCTTCCTCTACTTAACTAGTCATGGCTAGTCAATGTCTCATGTCTTCTTCCTCTACTTAACTAGTCATGGCTAGTCAATGTCTCCTTCCTCTCCTTAACTAGTAATGGCTAGTCAATGTCTCCTTCCTCTCCTTAACTAGTCATGGCTAGTCAATATCTCCTTCCTCTCCTTAACTAGTCATGGCTAGTCAATGTCTCCTTCCTCTCCTTAACTAGTCATGGTTAGTCAATATCTCCTTCCTCTCCTTAACTAGTCATGGCTAGTCAATGGCTCCTTCCTCTCCTTAACTAGTCATGGCTAGTCAATATCTCCTTCCTCTCCTTAACTAGTCATGGCTAATCAATATCTCCTTAACTAGTCATGGCTAGTCAATATCTCCTTCCTCTCCTTAACTAGTCATGGCTAGTCAATATCTCCTTCCTCTCCTTAACTAGTCATGGCTAGTCAATGTCTTCTTCCTCTCCTTAACTAGTCATGGCTAGTCAATGTCTCATGTCTGGTTTGGGAGCAGAAGTAGTTGTCGTTCCTCTGAGGAGAAATCACAGTTCATTGGCCTCATCAAAGAAGCATCGGTATATCTGTCTCTGTCTCTCTCTGTCTCTCTCTGTCTCTCTCTCTCTCTGTCTCTCTCTGTCTCTCTCTCTGTCTCTGTCTCTCTCTCTGTCTCTCTCTCTCTCTCTCTCTCTCTGTCTCTCTCTCTCTCTCTCTCTCTCTCTCTCTCTGTCTCTCTCTCTCTCTCTCTCTGTCTCTCTCTCTCTCTGTCTCTCTCTCTCTCTGTCTCTCTCTCTCTCTATCTCTCTCTATCTCTGTCTCTCTCTCTCTCTCTCTGTCTGTCTCTCTCTCTCTCTCTCTGTCTCTCTCTCTCTCTCTCTCTCTCTCACCCAGTGCATCCAGGGTGAAGCCAAGCCATAAACCACACACTTTCTCTGCCAGCCTCCCTGCCATCTCTTCTGCTTACTGGTAGAAAATAGAGGTTATTCAGTTCACCTCCACAGCTGCCTATTGCAGGTCTGCCAGTCCACAGACAGTGTCAAGTGGAGACTAGTGTCTGTCTTTGTCCCTGTCCCATATGGCACCCTATTCCCTATTTAGTACACTACCTTGGAACAGGGCCCCTTGTAAAAGAGACATTGGTCTCAATGGGACACCATGCCTAAATTAAGATTACATGTAGGGAATAGGGTGGTATTTGGGACCCGTATCAGAAGAGACACAGGGTGACAGTGTTGA